>NC_133512.1:129602941-129905000 GCF_049354715.1 Callithrix jacchus
AGGACAATCTATATTTTTTCCGACAGATTATATTCAACGCAATTTTGTTTTTCACATAGGGGTGCCTAGATTATATTTAGATTTTTTCGTTTCTGGTAAAATTAGAATTTCTGTATTTTACCTGAGAGAGCATATTGAGTTGATGTATGTACTACAAAACAGAGTAGAAAATAGCATTGTATATTTTTTCTGACAGATTATATTCAGAGCAATTTTGCTTTTTACATTGGGGTGCCTATATAATTAGATTTTTTTTGATTCGCTTATATATAGAATTTTTGTATTTTACATGAGAGAGCATACTTAACTGGTGTACATACTCCAAAACAGAGTAGAATAAGGCATTGTATATTTTTTCTAACAGACTATATTCAGACCCATTTTCTTTTAACTTTGGGGCACCTTGATATTATTCAGATTTTTTTTGATTCGCGTAAAATTAGAATTTCGGTATTTTACATGAGAGAGCATACTGAGTTGGTGTATATACTCCAAAACAGAGTAGAAAAGGGCATTGTATATTTTATCTGACAGATTATATTCAGAGCAATTTTGTTTTTAACGTTGGGGTGCCTAGATAATATTTACATTTTTTTCGGTTCTCTTAAATATATAATTTCTATATTTTACATGAGAGAGCGTATGGATTTGGTGTATATACTCCAAAACAGAGTAGAAAAGAGCATTGTATATTTTTTTCTGACAGATTATATTCAGAGAAATTTTGCCTTTAAAATTGGGGTGCCTAGATAATATTTAAATTTTTTTCGATTCGCTTTAATTGAGAATTTCTGTATTTTACATTTGAGACCATATGTAGTTTGTGTATATACTCCAAAACAGAATAGAATAGGGCATTGTATATTTTTTCTGAGAGAATATATTCAGAACAGCTTTGTTTTTAACTTTGGGGTGCCTCGATAATATTTAGATTTTTTCGATTTTGGTAAAATTAGAGCTTTTGTATTTTGAATGAAAGAGCATATTGAGTTGGTGTATATACTACAAACGAAGTAGAAAAGGGCATTTTATATTTTCTCTGACAGGTTATACCCAGAACAATATTGTTTTCAACATTGGGGTGCCTAGATAATATTCAGATTTTTTTCGATTCGCTTAAATATAGAATTTCTGTATTTTACATGTTTGAGCATATGGAGTTAATGTATATACTCCAAAACAGAGTAGAATAAGGCAATGTATGTTTTGCTAACAGGCTATATTCAGAACCGTTTTCTTTTAACTTTGGGTCTCCTAGATATTATGTAGATTTTTTTTCGATTCACGTATAATTAGAATTTCCGTATTTTACATGAAAGAGCATATTGAGTTGGTGTATATACCACAAAACAGAGTAGAAACAGGCATTGTATATTTTTTTGAGAGATTATATTCAGAGCAATTTTGCTTTTAACATTGGGGTGCCTAGATAATATTTAGACTGTTTTCTATTCGATTAAATATAGAATTTTTGTATTTTACATGAGAGAGCATATTGAGTTGGTGTATACACTCCAAAACAGAGTAGACAAGAACATTGTATATTTTGTCAGACAGATTATATTCAGAGCAATTTTGCTTTAAACATTGGGGTGCCTAGATAATATTTAGATTTTTTTCGATTCACTTAAAATTAGAATTTCGGCATTTTACATGAGAGAGCGTATGGATTTGGTGTATATACTCCAAAACAGAGTAGAAAAGAGCATTGTATATTTTTTTCTGACAGATTATATTCAGAGAAATTTTGCCTTTAAAATTGGGGTGCCTAGATAATATTTAAATTTTTTTCGATTCGCTTTAATTGAGAATTTCTGTATTTTACATTTGAGACCATATGTAGTTTGTGTATATACTCCAAAACAGAATAGAATAGGGCATTGTATATTTTTTCTGAGAGAATATATTCAGAACAGCTTTGTTTTTAACTTTGGGGTGCCTCGATAATATTTAGATTTTTTCGATTTTGGTAAAATTAGAGCTTTTGTATTTTGAATGAAAGAGCATATTGAGTTGGTGTATATACTACAAACGAAGTAGAAAAGAGCATTTTATATTTTCTCTGACAGGTTATACCCAGAACAATATTGTTTTCAACATTGGGGTGCCTAGATAATATTCAGATTTTTTTCGATTCGCTTAAATATAGAATTTCTGTATTTTACATGTTTGAGCATATGGAGTTAATGTATATACTCCAAAACAGAGTAGAATAAGGCAATGTATGTTTTGCTAACAGGCTATATTCAGAACCGTTTTCTTTTAACTTTGGGTCTCCTAGATATTATGTAGATTTTTTTTCGATTCACGTATAATTAGAATTTCCGTATTTTACATGAAAGAGCATATTGAGTTGGTGTATATACCACAAAACAGAGTAGAAACAGGCATTGTATATTTTTTTGAGAGATTATATTCAGAGCAATTTTGCTTTTAACATTGGGGTGCCTAGATAATATTTAGACTGTTTTCTATTCGATTAAATATAGAATTTTTGTATTTTACATGAGAGAGCATATTGAGTTGGTGTATACACTCCAAAACAGAGTAGACAAGAACATTGTATATTTTGTCAGACAGATTATATTCAGAGCAATTTTGCTTTAAACATTGGGGTGCCTAGATAATATTTAGATTTTTTTCGATTCACTTAAAATTAGAATTTCGGCATTTTACATGAGAGAGCATACTGAGTTGGTGTATATACTCCAAAACAGAGGAGAAAAGGGCATTGTATATTTTTTCTGACAGATTATATTCAGAGCAATTTTTTTTTAACATTGGGGTGCCTAGATAATATTCATATTTTTTTAGATTCGCTTAAATATAGAATTTCGGTATTTTATATGAGAGAGCATGTAGAGTTGGTGTATATACTCAGAAACAGAGTAGAATAAGGCATTCTATATTTTTTCTGAGAGTTTATATTCAGAGCAATTTTGTTTTTAACATTGGGGTGCCTTGATAATATTTAGATTTTTTCGATTCGGGTAAAATTAGAATTTTTGTATTTTACACGAGAGAGCATACTGGGTTGGTGTATATACTCCAAAACATAGTAGAATAAGGCATTGTATATTTTTTCTAACATACTATATTCAGAGCCATTTTCTTTTAACTTTGGGGAACCTAGATATTATTTAGATTTTTTTTGATTCCCTTAAATATAAAATTTCTGTATTTTACATGAGAGAGCATGTAGAGTTGGTGTATATACTCAAAAAAAAGGAGAATAGGGTATTGTATATTTTTTCTGAGAGTTTATATTCAGAGCAATTTTGTTTTTAACATTGGGGTGCCTTGATAATATTTAGATTTTTTCGATTCGGGTAAAATTAGAATTTCGGTATTTCACATGAGAGAGCATACTGAGTTGGTGTATATACTCCAAAACAGAGTAGAATAGGGCATTGTATCTTTTTTCTGACAGAGTATATTCAGAGAAATTTTGTTTTTAACATTGAGGTGCCTAGATAATATTTAGATGTTTTCGATTCGGGTAAAATTAGAATTTCTATATTTTACATGAGAGAACCTCCTGAGTTGCTTTATATACTCCAAAACAGAGTAGAATAAGGCATTGTATATTTTTTCTAACAGACTATATTCAGAGCCATTTTATTTTAACTTTGGCATGCCTAGATATTATTTAGATCTTTTTTGATTCGCCTAAAATTAGACTTTCGGTATTTTACATGTGACAGCATATTGAGTTGGTGTATATACTCCAAAACAGAGTAGAATACGGCATTGTATCTTTTTTCTGACACATTATATTCAGAGCAATTTTGCTTTAACCTTCGGGTGCCTAGATAATATTTAGATTTTTTTCGATTCGCTTAAATATCGAATTTCTCTATTTTACTTGAGAGTGCATATGAAGTTGGTGTATATACTTTAAAACAGAGTAGAATAGGGCATTGTATATTTTATCTGACAGATTATATTCAGAGCAATTTTGTTTTTGACATTGGGGTGCCTAGATAATATTTAGATTTTTTTCGATTCACGTAAAATTAGAATTTCAGTATTTTACATGAGAGAGCATACTCTGTTGGTGTATATACCCCAAAACAGAGAAGAATAAGGCATTCTATATTTGTTCTTACAGACTATATTTAGAACCATTTTCTTTTAACTTTGGGGCGCCTAGATATTATTTAGATTTTTTTTGATTCACGTAAAATTAGAATTTCGGTATTTTATAAGAGAGAGCATATTGAGTTGGTTTATATACTACAAAACAGAGTAGAAAGGGGCATTGTGTATTTTTTCTTACAGATTATATTCAGAGCAATTTTGCTTTTAACATTGGGGTGCCTAGATAATATTTAGTTTTTTTTTGATTCGCTTAATATAGAATTTCTGTATTTTAGATGAGAGAGCATATGGAGTTGGTGTATATACTCCAAAACAGAGTATAATAGGGCATTGTATATTTTTTCTGACAGATTATATTCGGAGCAATTTTTTTTATAACATTGGGGTGCCTAGATAATATTTAGATTTTTTTTGATTCGCTTAAATATAGAATTTCTGTATTTTACATGAGGGAGCATATGGAGTTGGTGTATATACTCCAAAACAGAGTAGAATAGGGCATTGTATATTTTCTCTGACAAATTATATTCAGAGCAATTTTTTTTAACACTGGGGTGCCTAGATAATATTTAGATTATTTTCGATTCTGGGAAAATTAGAATTTCGGTATTTTACATTAGAGAGCATCCTGAGTGGTGTTTATACTCCAAAACAGAGTAGAATAAGGCATTGTATATCTTTTCTAACAGACTATATTCAGAGCCATTTTCTTTTAACATTGGGGCGCCTAGCTATTATTTAGGTTTTTTTGGATTCACATAAAATTAGAATTTCGGTATTCTACATGAGAGAGCCTATGGAGTTGGTGAATATGCTCGAAAGCAGAGTAGAATAGGGCATTGTATATTTTTTCTGACACATTATATTCAGAGCAATTTTGTTTTTAACATTGAAGTGCGTAGATAATATTTAGATTTTTTCGATTCGGGTAGAATTTGAATTTCTGTATTTTACATGAGAGAGCATATGGAGTTGGTGTACATACTTTAAAACAGAGTACAATAGGGCATTGTCTATTTTTTCTGACAGATTTTATTCATAGCAATTTTGGTTTTAACATTGGGGTGCCTAGATAATAATTACATTTTTTTGATTCCGGTGGAATTCAAATTTCTGTATTTTACATGACAGAGCATATTGAGTTGGTGTTTATACTACAAAACAGAGTAGAAAAGGTCATTGTATATTTATTCTGACAGATTATATTCAGAGAAATTTTGCTTTTAATATTTGGGTGCCTAATAATGTTTAGATATTTTAAACCACGTAAATTTAGAATTTCGTTATTTTACATGAGAGAGCATATGGAGTTGGTATATATACACCAAAACAGAGTAGAATAGGGCATTGCAGATTTTTTCTGACACATTATATTCAGAGCAATTTTGTTTTTAACATTGGAGTGCCTACATAATATTTAGATTTATTTCGATTTGCATAAATATAGAATTTCTGTATTTTACATGACAGAGCATATGGAGTTGGTGTATATACTCCAAAGTAGAGTAGAATACGGCATTGTATATTTTTTCTGACAGATTATATTCAGGGCAATTTTGTTTTTAACATTGGGTTGCCTTGATAATATTTAGATTTTTTAGATTCGTTTAAAATTAGAATTTCTTTATTTTACATGAGAGAGCACACTGAGTTGGTGTATATAATCCAAAACACAGTAGAATAAGGCATTGTATATTTTTTAAAACAGACTATATTCAGAGCCATTTTCTTTTAACTTTGGGATGCCTCAATATTGTTTAGATTTTTTTTCGATTCACATAAAATTTAAAATTTGATATTTTACATGAGAGAGCATATTGAGTTGGTGTATGTACTACAAAACAGAGTAGAAAAGGGCATCTTATATTTTTTCTGACAGATTGTATTCAGAGCAAATTTCCTTTTAACATTGGGGTGCCTAGATAATATTTAGATTTTATTCGATTCGCTTAAATATAGAATTTCGGTATTTTACATGAGAGAGCATATGGAGTGTGTATATAGTCCAACACAGAGTCGAAAACGGCATTGTATAATTTTTCTGACAGATTATATTTAGAGCAATTTTGCTTTTAACATTGGGGTTTCTGGATAATGTTTAGATTTTTTTCGATTCACTTTAATATAGAATTTCTGTATTTTACATGAGAGAGCATATGCAGTTGGTGTATACACTCCAAAACAGAGTAGAAATGGGCATTGTATATTTATTCTTACAGATTATATTCAGAGCAACTTCTCTATTAACACTGGGGTGCCTAGATAATATTTAGATTTTTTTCGATTCGCTTAAATATAGAATTTCTGTATTTTACATGAGAGAGCATATTCAGTTGGTTCATATACTCCAAAACAGAGTAGAATAGGACATTGTATATTTTTTCTGACAGATTATATTCAGAGCAATTTTGTTATTAACATTTGAGTGCCAAGATAATATTTAGAGTTTTTGGATTCGGGTAAAAGTAGAATTTCCGTATTTTATATGAGAGAGCATACTGAGTTGGTGTATATACTCCAAAACAGAGTAGAATAAGGCATTGTATATTTTTTTCTATCACACTATATTCACAGCCATTTTCTTTTAACTTTGGATCGCCTAGAAATGATTTAGTTTTTTTTCGATTCACGTAAAATTAGAATTTCGGTATTTTACATGAGACAGAATATTGAGTTTGTGTATATACTCCAAAAAAGAGTAGAAAAGGGCATTATATATTTTTTCTGACAGAGTATATTTAGAGCAATTTTACTATTATCATTGCGGTGCCTAGATAATATTTAGATTTTTTTGGATTCACGTAAAATTAGGATTTCGGTATTTTACATGAGAGAGCATACTGAGTTGCTGTATATACTCCAAAACAGAGTAGAATAAGGCATTGTATATTTTCTCTGATGGATTATATTCGGAGCAATTTTGCTTTGAACATTGGCGTGCCTAGATATTATTTAGATTTTTTTCGATTCGTGTAAAATTAGAATTTGGGTATTTTACATGATAGAGCATATTGAGTTTGTGTATATACTACAAAACAGAGTAAAAAAGGGCATTGTATATTTTTTCTGAAAGATAATATTCAGAGCAATTTTGCTTTTAACATTGAGGTGCATAGATAATATTTAGATATTTTCCGATTCGCTAAAATACTGAATTTCTGTATTTTACATGAGAGAGCATATGGAGTTGGTGTATATACTCCAAAACAGAGTAGAATAGGGCATTGTATATTTTTTTTGACAGATTATATTAAGAGTAAATTTGCTTTTAACATTGGGTTCCTAGATTATATTTAGATTTTTTTGATTCAGGTAAAATTATAATTTCTGTATTTTATATGAGAGAGCATACTGATTTGGTTTATATACTCCAAAAGAGAGTAGAATAAGGCATTGTACATTTTTTCTTACAGACTATATTCAGAGCCATTTTCTTTTAACTTTGGGGCGCCTAGATATTATTTAGATTGTTTTCGATTCACGTAAAATAAGAATTTCGGTATTTTATATGAGAGAGCATACTTAGTTTTTTTATATACTCGAAAACAGAGTAGAATAGGGCATTGTATATTTTTTCTGACAGATTATATTCAGAGCAATTTTGTTTTTAACATTGGGGTGCCTAGATAATATTTAGATTTTTTTGCTTCGTGTAAAATTAGAATGTCTGTATTTTACATGAGAGAACATATTTAGTTGGTGTATATACTCCAATAAAGAGTAGAAAAGGGCATTGTATATTTTTTCTGACAGATTATACTCAGAGCAATTTTGCTTTTAACATTGGGGTTCCTAGATAATATTTAGATTTTTTCGATTCGGGTAAAATTAGAATTTCTGTATTTCACACTAGAGATAATATTGACTTAGTGTATATACTACAAAACAGAGTAGAAAAGGGCATTGTATATTTTTTCTGATCGATTATATTTACAGCAACTTTGCTTTTAACATTGGGGTGCCTAGATAATATTTAGATTTTTTCGATTCACGTAAAATTAGAATTTCGGTATTCTACATGAGAGAGCATACTGAGTTGGTGTATTTACTCCAAAACAGAGTAGAATAAGGCATTGTATATTTTTTCTAACAGACTATATTCAGAGGCATTTTCTTTTTACTTAGGAGCGCATAGATATTATTTAGATTTTTTTGATTCGCTGAAATATAGAATTTCTGTATTTTATATGAGAGATCATGTAGAGTTGGTGTATATACTACAAACCAAAGTAGAAAAGGGCATTGTATATTATTTCTGACAGATTATATTAACAGCAACTTTGCTTTTAACATTGGTGTGCGTAGATACTATTTACATTTTTTTCGATTCACGTAAAATTGGAATTGCGGTATTTTACATGAGAGAGCATAATGAGTTTGTGTATTTACTCCAAAACAAAGTAAAATAAGGCATTGTATATTTTTTCTAACAGACTATATTCAGAGGCATTTTCTTTTTACTTAGGAGCGCCTCGATATTATTTAGATTTTTTTGATTCGCTGAAATATAGAATTTCTGTATTTTATATGAGAGAGCAAGTAGAGTTGGTGTATATACTACAAACCAAAGTAGAAAAGGGCATTCTATATTATTAATGACAGATTATATTAACAGCAACTTTCCTTTTAACATTGGTGTGTGTAGATACTATTTACATTTTTTTCGATTCATGTAAAATTGGAATTGCGGTATTTTACATGAGAGAGCATAATGAGTTTGTGTATTTACTCCAAAACAAAGTAAAATAAGGCATTGTATATTTTTTCTAACAGACTATATTCAGAGGCTTTTTTTTTTTACTTTGGAGCGCCTATATATTATTTAGATTTTTTTCGATTCGCGTAAAATTAGAATTTGTGTATTTTACATGAGAGAGCATATTGAGTTTGCTTATATACTCCAAAAGAGAGTAGAAAAGGGCATTGTATATTTTTTCTGACAGAGTATATTCAGAGCAATTTTGCTTTTAACATTGGGGTGCCCAGATAATATTTAGTTATTTCTCGATTCATGTAAAATTAAAATTTCGGTATTTTACATAGAGAGCATACTGAGTTGGTGTATATTCTCCAAAACATCATAGAATAGGGAATTGTATATTTTTTCCGACAAATTATATTCAGAGCAATATTGTTTTTAAAAGTTGCGTGACTAGATAATATTCAAATTTTTTCGATTCAGGTAAAATTAGAATTTCTGTATTTTACATGAGAGAGGATACTGAGTTAGTGTATATACTCCAAAAGAATACAGAATAAGGCATTGTATATATTTTTAACAGACTATATTTAGAGCCATTTTCTTTTACCTTAGGGGTACCTAGATATTATTCAGATTTTCTTCGATTTGCGTAAACTTAAATTTCGGTATTTTACATGAGAGAGCATATTGAGTTGGTGTATATACTCCAAAACAGAGTAGAATACGGCATTGTATTTTTTTCTGACAGAATATATTAAGAGCAATCTTGTTTTTAACATTGGGGGGCCTAGATAATATTTAGATTTTTTCGATTCGGGTAAAATTAGAATTTATGTATTTTACATGATAGAGCATATTGAGTTTAGTTGGTGTATATACTGCAAAATAGAGAATAGGGCATTGTATATTTTTTCTGACAGAATATATTCAGAGCAATTTTGTTTTTAACATTGGGGTGCCGAGGTAATATTTAGATTTTTTTTATTCGGGTAAAATTAGAATTTCTCTATTTTACATGAGAGATCATTCTGAGTTGCTGTAGATACTCCATAACAGAGTAGAATAAGGCATTGTATATTTTTTATAACAGATTATATTCAGAGCCATTTTATTTTTACTCTGGTTCGCCTAGATATTATTTAGATTTTTTTTGATTCACGTAAAATTAGAATTTCGGTATTTTACATGAGAGAGCATATTGAGTTGATGTATATACTACAAAACAAAGTAGAAAAGGGCATTGTATATTTTTTCTGACAGATTATATTCAGAGCAATTTTGCTTTTAACATGGTGGTGCCTAGAGGGTATTTAGATTTTCTTCAATTTGCTTAAATATAGAATTTCTGTATTTTACATGAGAGAGCATATGGATTTGGTGTATATACTTTAGAAAAAAGTAAAATAGGACATTGTATATTTTTCTGACAGATTATACTCAGAGAAATTTTGTTTTAACATTAAGGTGCCTAGATAGTATTTAGATTTTTTTTCGATTCGGGTAAAATTAGAATTTCTGTATTTTACATGAGAGAGCATACTGAGTTGGCGTATATACTCCAAAACAGAGTAGAATAAGGCATTTTATATTTTTATTAACAGACAATATTCCGAGCCATTTTCTTTTAACTTTGGAGAGCCTAGATATTAAATAGATTTTTTTGGATTCGCATAAAATTAGAAATTCGGTATTATACATTAGATAGCATATTGAGTTGGTGTATATACTCCAAAACAGAGTTGAAAAGGGCATTGTATATTTTTATGACAGATTATATTCAGAGAAATTTTGCTTTTATTATTGGGGAGCCTAGATTTTTTTCACGTCACTTAAATATAGAATTTTTGTATTATACATGAGAGAGCACATGGAGTTGATTTATATACTCCAAATAAGATTAGAATAGGAAATTGTATATTTTTTCTGACAGCTTATATTCAGGGCAATTTTTTTTTAGCATTTCGGTGCATAGATAATATTTAGATTTTTTCGATTCGGGTAAAATTAGAATTTCTGTATTTTACATGAGAGAGCATATTGAGTTGAGTTTGTGTATATACTACAAAACAGAGAATAGGGCATTGTATATTTTTGCTGACAGATTATATTCAGAGCAATTTTGTTTTTAACATTGGGGCGCCTAGATAATATTTAGATTTTTTCGATTCGGGGAAAATTAGCATTTCGGTATTTTACATGAGAGAGCATATTGAGTTGGTGTATGTACTCCAAAACAGAGTAGAAAAGGGCATTGTATATTTTTTCTGACAGATTATATTCAGAGTAATTTTGCTTTTAACATTGGGGTGCCTAGATTATATTTAGATTTTTTTCGATTCACGTAAAATTAGAATTTCGATATTTTACCTGAGAGAGCATACTGAGTTGGTGTATATACTCGAAAACAGAGTAGAATAAGGCATTGTATATTTTTACTGACAGATTATATTCAGAGCAATTTTGTTTTTAACATTGGGGTGCCTAGATAATATTTAGATTTTTTTGAATTGGGTAAAATTTGAATTTCAGTGTTTTACATAAGAGAGCATACTGTGTTGGTGTATATACTCCAAAACAGAGTAGAATAAGGCATTGTATATTTTTTCTAACAGACTATATTTAGAGCCATTTTCTTTAAACTTTGGAGTGCCTACATATTATTTGATTTTTTTTGATTCGTGTAAAATTAGAATTTCAGTATTTTACATAAGAGAGCATATTTAGTTGGTGAATATACTCCAAAACAGAGTAGAAAATGGTACTCTATATTTTTTCGGACAGCTTATATTTAGAGTTGTTTTGCTTTTAATATTGGGGTGCCTAGATTATATTTACCTTATTTTTAATTCGCTTAAATATAGAATTTTGTATTTTATATGAGAGAGCATATGAAGATTGTGTATATACCCCAAAACGGAGTAGAATAGGGAATTGTATATTTTTTATGACAGATTATATTCTGAGCAATTTTGTTTTTAAAATTGGACTGCCTAGATAATATTTAGATTTTTTCAATTCGCTTAAATATAGATTTTCTGTATTTTACATGAGAGAGCATATGGAGTTGGTTTATATACTCCAAAACAGAGTAGAATAGGGCATTGTATATTTTTTCTGACAGAGTATGTTCAGAGCAATTTTGTTTTTAACATTGGGGTGCCTAGATAGTATTTAAATTTTATCAATTCGGGTAACATTATAATTTCCGTATTTTACATGAGAGAGCATACTGAGTTTGTGTAAATCCTCCAAAACAGAGTAGAATAAGGCATTGTTTATTTTTTCTTAGAGACTATAGTCAGAGCCATTTTCTTTTAACTTTGGGCACCTCGATATTGTTTATATTTTTTTCGATTTGCGTAAAATTAAAATTTCGCTATTTTACATGAGAGAGCATATTGAGTTGGTGTAGGTACCCCAAAACAGAGTAGGAAACGGCATTGTATATTTTTTCTGACAGATTATATTCAGAGCAATTTTGTTTTTAACATTTCTGTGCCTAGATGATATTTAGATTTTTTTCAATATGCTTAAATATAGAATTTCTGTATTTTACATGAGAGAGCATATTTAGTTGGTGTATATACTCCAAAAGAGAGTAGAATAGGGCATTGTATATTTTTTCTGACATATTATATTCAGAGCGATTTTGTTTTTATCATTGGGGTGCCTAGATAATATTTAGATTTTTTTCAATTCACGTAAAATTAGAATTACGGTATTTTACATGAGAGACCATAGTGAGTTGGTGTATATACTCCAAAACAGAGTAGAATAAGGCATTGTATATTTTTTCTAACAGACTATATTCAAGGCCACTTTTCTTTTAACATTGGGGTGCCTAGATAATATTTAGAATTTTTTCTACTCGCTTAAATATAGTATTTCTGTATTTTACATGACAGAGCATATGGAGTTGGTGTATATACTCAAAAACAGAGTAGAATGCGGCATTGTAAATTTTTTCTAACAGACTATATTCAGAGCTATTTTCTTTTAACTTTGGGGTGCCTAGATATCATTTAGATTTTTTATGATTGGCGTAAAATTTGAATTTCAGTATTTTACATGAGAGAGAATATTTAGTTTCTGTATATACTAAAAATCAGAGTACAAAAGGGCATTGTGTATATTTTCTGACAGATTATATTGAGAGCAATTTTGGTTTTAACATAGGGGTGCCTAGATAATATTTAGATTTTTTTCGATTCACGTAAAATTAGAATTTCGGTATTTTACATGAGAGAGCATACTGAGTTGGTGTATATACTCCAAAACAGAGTAGAAAAAGGCATTGTATATTTTTTCTAACAGACTTTATTCAGAGGCATTTTCTTTTAACTTTGGGTCGCCTAGATATTATTTAGATTTTTTCGATTCGCGTAAAATTAGAATTTTGGTATTTTACATGAGAGAGCATACTGAGTTGGTTTATGTACTCCAAAACAGAGTAGAATAAGGAATTGTTTATTTTTTCTAAAAGACTATAGTCAGAGCCATTTTGTTTTAACTTTGGGGTGTCTAGATATTAATTAGATATTTTTCGATTCACGTAAAATTACAATTTCGATATTTTACATGACAGAGCATATTGAGTTGGTGTATATAGTCCAGAAGAGAGTAGAATAGGGCATTGTGTATTTTTTCTGACAGATTATATTCAGAGCAATTTTGCTTTTAACATTGGGGTGCCTAGATAATATTTAGGTTTTTTTTCGGCTCACCTAAATACATAATTTCTGTATTTTACATGAGAGAGCATATGGAGTTGGTGTATATACTTCAAAAAAGAGTAGAATAGGGCATTGTATATTTATTCTGACAGATTATATTCAGAGCAATTTTCTTTGTAACACTGGGGTGCCTAGATGATATTTAGATTTTTTCAATATGCTTAAATATAGAATTTCTGTATTTTACATGAGAGAGCATGTTTAGTTGGTGTATATACTCCAAAAGAGAGTAGAATAGGGCATTGTATATTTTTTCTGACGTATTATATTCAGAGCGATTTTGTTTTTAACATTGTGTTGCCTAGATAATATTTAGATTTTTTTCAATTCACGTAACATTAGAATTATGGTATTTTACATGAGAGACCATAGTGAGTTGCTGTATATACTCCAAAACAGAGTAGAATAAGGCATTGTATATTTTTTCTAACAGACTATATTCAGGGCCACTTTGCTTTTAACAATTGGGGTGCCTAGATAATATTTAGATTTTTTTGATTTGGGTAGAATTAGAATATCTGTATTTTACATGAGAGAGCATTTTGAGTTGGTGTATATACTACAAAGCAGAGAAGTAAAGGGCATTGTATATTTTATCTGACAGATTATATTAAGAGCAATTTTGCTTTTCACATTGGGTTGCCTAGATAATATCTAGAATTTTTTTGATTCGCTTAAATATAGAATATTTGTATTTTACTTGAGAGAGCATATGGAGTTGGTGTATATACTTCAAAACAGAGAAGAATAAGGCATTGTATTTTTTTTCTTACAGACTGTATTTAGAACCATTTTCTTTTAACTTTGGGGCGCCTAGATATTATTTAGATTTTTTTCGTTTCACCTAAAATTAGAATTTCGGTAATTTATATGAGAGAGCATATTGTGTTGGTGTATGTACTACAAAACAGAGTAGAAAAGGGTATTGTATATTTTTTCTGAAAGATTTCATTCAGAGCAATTTTGTTTTTAACATTGGGGTGCCTACATAATATTTAGATTTTTTTCGGTTCGCTTAAATATAGAATTTCTGTATTTTACATGAGAGAGCATATGGAGTTGTTGTATATACTAGAAAACAGAGTAGAATAGGATATTGTATCTTTTTTCTGACAGATTATATTCACAGCAATTTTGTTTTTAACATTGAGGTGCCTAGATAATATTTAGATTTTTTTGATTGGGGTAAAATTAGAATTTTATATTTTACATGAGAGAACATCCTGAGTTGCTGTATATACTCCAAAACACAGTAGAATAAGGCATTGTATATTTTTTCTAACAGACTATATTCAGAGCCAATTTCTTTTAACTTTGGGGCGCCTAAATATTATTTAGATCTTTTTTGATTCGCCTAAAATTAGACTTTCGGTATTTTACATGAGACAGCATATTGAGTTGGTGTATATACTCCAAAACAGAGTAGAATAGGGCATTGTATATTTTTTTTAACAGACTATATTCAGAGCCATTTTATTTTAACTTTGTGGCGCCTATATATTATTTAAATTTTTTTCGATTCACGTAAAAGTATAATTTCGGTATTTTACATGAGAGTGCATATTGAGTTGGTGTATATACGCCAAAACAGATTAGAAAAGGGTATTGTATATTTTTTTCTGAGAGATTATATTCAGAGCAATTTTGCTTATAACATTCTGGTGCCTTGATTGTATTTAGATTTTTTCGATTCGCTTAAATATATATTTTAGTATTTTACATGAGAGAGCATATGTGTTGGTGTATATACTCCTAAACAGAGTAGAATAGGGTATTGTATATTTTTTCTGACAGATTATCTTCAGAGCAATTTTGTTTTTAACATTGGGTGCCTAGATAATATTTAGATTTTTTTCGATTCGCTTAAATATAGAATTTCTGTATTTTACAGGAGAGAGCAGGTAGAGTTGGTGTATGTACTCAAAAACAGAGTAGAATAAAGCATTGTAAATTATTTCTGACAGTTTATATTCAGAGCAATTTTGTTTTTAACATTGGGGTGCCTAGATAATATTTAGATTTTTTCGATTCAGGTAAAATTAGAATTTCTGTATTTTACACGAGAGAGCATACTGAGTCGTTGTATATACACAAAAACATAGTAGAATAAGGAATTATATATTTTTACTAACAGACTATATTCTGAAACATTTTCTTTTAAGTTTTGTGTGCATAGATATTATTTAGATTTTTTTGATTCGCTTAAATAAAAAAATTGATGTATTTTACATGAGAGAGCATATGGAGTTGGTATATATACTCCAAACCAGAGTAAAATAGAGCGTTGTACATTTTTTCTGACAGATTATGTTAAGAGAAATTTTGTTTTTAACATTGGGGTGCCTAGATAATATTTAGATTTTTTTCGATTCGCTTAAATATAGAATTTCTGTATTTTACATGAGAGAGCATATGGAGTTGGTGTATATAATCCAAAACAGAGTAGAAAAGGGCATTTTATATTTTTTGACAGATTATATTCAGAGCAATTTTGCTTTTAACATTGTGGTGCCTAGATAATATTTAGATTTTTTCGATTCGGGTAAAATTAGAATTTCTGTATTTTACACGAGAGAGCATACTGAGTTGGTGTATATACTCCAAAACATAGTAGAATAAGGCATTGTATATTTTTTCTAACATACTATATTCAGAGCCATTTTCTTTTAATTTTGAGGTGCCTAGATATTATTTAGGTTTTTTTCGATTCGCTTAAATATAGAATTTCTGTATTTTACATGAGAGATCATATGGATTTGGTGTATATAATCCAAAACAGAGTAGAAAAGGGCATTGTATATTTTTTCTGACAGATTATATTCAGAGCAATTTTGCTTTTAACATAGGGGTGTTTTGATAATATTTAGATTTTTTCGAATCTGCTAAAATTTGAATTTGTGTATTTTATATAAGAGAGCATATGGATTTGGTGTATATATTACAAAATAGAGTAGAATAGGGCATTGTATATTTTTTCTGACAGATGATATTCAGAGCAATTTTGATTTTTACATTGGGGTGCCTAGATAATATTTAGATTTTTATCGATTCGCTTAAATAGAGAATTTCTGTATTTTACATTAGAGACCGTATGTAGTTTGTGTATATACTCCAAAACAGAGTAGAATAGGGCATTGTATATTTTTTCTGAGAGATTATATTCAGAGAAATTTTGTTTTTAAGATTGGGGTGCCTACATAATATTTAGATTTTTTTCGATTTGGGGAAAATTAGAATTTCAGTATTTTACATGAGGCAGCACACTGAGTTGGTGTATATACTCCAAAACAGAGTAGAATAAAGCATTGTATATTTTCTCTAGAAGACTATATTCAGAGCCATTTTCTTTTAACTTTGGGGCGCCTAGAAATTATTTCGATTTTATTCGATTCACGTAAATTTAGAATTTCGGTATTTTACCTGAGAGAGCATATTGAGTTGGTGTATTTACTGCAAAACAGAGTAGAAAGGGGCATTGTATATTTTTTCTGACAGATCATATTCAGAGCAATTTTGATTTTAACATTGGGGTGCCTAGATAATATTTAGATTTTTTCAATTCGGGTAAAATTAGAATTTCTGTATTTTACATGAGAGAGCATACTGAGTTGGTGTATATACTCCAAAAGAAAGTAGAAAAAGGCATTGTATATTTTCTCTAACACACTATATTCAGAGCCAATTTCTTTTAACATTGGGGCGCCTAGATATTATTTAGATTGTTTTGATTTGCGTAAAATCAGAATTTCAGTGTTTTACATGATAGAGCATATTAACTTGGTGTATATACTACAAAACAGAGTCGAAAAAGGCATTGTATATTTTTTCTGACAGATTATATTCAGAGAAATTTTGCTTTTAACATTGGGGTGCCCAGATAATTTTTAGATTTTTTTCCATTCGCTTAAATACAGAATTTTTGTATTTTACATGAGAGAGCATATGGAGTTGGTGTATATACTCCAAAACAGAGTCGAATAAGCATTGTATATTTTTTCTGACAGATTATATTCAGAGCAATTTTGCTTTTAACATTGGGGTGCCTAGATAATATTTAGATTTCTTTGGATTTGCTTAAATATAAAATTTCTGTATTTTACATGAGAGAGCATATGGAGTTGGTGTATATACTTCAAAACAGAGTAGAATAGGACATTCTATATTTTTTCCGACAGATTATATTCAACGGAATTTTGTTTTTCACATAGGGGTGCCTAGATTATATTTAGATTTTTTCGATTCCGGTAAAATTAGAATTTCTGTATTTTACCTGAGAGAGCATATTGAGTTGATGTATGTACTACAAAACAGAGTAGAAAATGGCATTTTATATTTTTTCTGACAGACTATATTCAGAGAAATTTTTATTTTAACATTGGGGTGCCTAGATAATATTTAGATTTTTATCGATTCACTTAAATTTAGAATTTCTGTATTTTATATGAGAGAGCATATGGAGTTGTTTTATATACCCCAAAACAGAGTAGAATAGGGCATTGTATATTTTTTTCTGACAGATTATATTCAGAGCAATTTTGTTTCTATCATTCGGGTGCCTAGATATAATTTAGATTTTTTTCGATTTGCATAAAATAAGAATTTCTGTATTTAATATGAGAGCATATTGAGTTGTTGTATACACTCCAAAGCAGATTAGACAAGAACATTGTATATTTTGTCAGACAGAATATATTCAGAGCAATTTTGCTTTAAACGTTGGGGTGCCTAGATAATATTTAGATTTTTTTCGATTCACTTTAAATTAGAATTTCGGTATTTTACATGAGAGAGCATACTGAGTTGGTGTATATACTCCAAAACAGAGTAGGAAAGGGCATTGTATATTTTTTCTGACAGTTTATATTCAGAGCAATTTTGTTTTTAACATTGGGGTGCCTAGATAATATTTAGATTTTTTTCGATTCGCTTAAATATAGAATTTCTTTATTTTACCTGAGAGTGCATGTAGAGTTGGTGTATATACTCAGAAACAGAGTAGAATAGGGCATTGTATATTTTTTCTGAGAGTTTATATTCAGAGCAATTTTGTTTTTAACATTGGGGTGCCTTGATAATATTTAGATTTTTTCGATTCGGGTAAAATTAAAATTTCTGTATTTTACACGAGAGAGCATACTGGGTTGGTGTATATACTCCAAAACATAGTAGAATAAGGCATTGTATATTTTTTATAACATACTATATTCAGAGCCATTTTCTTTTAACTTTGGGGAACCTAGATATTATTTAGATTTTTTTTGATTCACTTAAATATAAAATTTCTGTATTTTACATGAGAGAGCATGTAGAGTTGGTGTATATACTCAAAAAAAGAGTAGAATAGGGTATTGTATATTTTTTCTGAGAGTTTATATTCAGAGCAATTTTGTTTTTAACATTGGGGTGCCTTAATAATATTTAGATTTTTTCGATTCGGGTAAAATTAGAATTTCTGTATTTTACACAGGAGAGCATACTGAGTTGGTGTATATACTTCAAAACATAGTAGAATAATGCATTGTATATTTTTTCTAACATACTATATTCAGAGCCATTTTGTTTGAACTTTCGGGCGCCTAGATATTATTTAGATTTTTTTTGATTCGCTTAAATATACAATTTCTGTAGTTTACAGAAGAGAGCATGTAGAGTTGGTGTATATACTCAAAAACAAAGTAGAATACGGTATTGTATATTTATTCTGAGAGTTTATATTCAGAGCAATTTTGTATTTAACATTGGTGTGCCTAGATAATATTTAGATTTTTTCGATTCGGGTAAGTTAAAATTTCGGTATTTTACATGAGAGAGCATACTGAGTTGGTGTATATACGCCAAAATACAGTAGAATAAAGCATTCTATATTTTTTTCTAACTGACTATATTCAGAGCCATTTTCTTTTAATTTTGGGGTGCCTAGATTTTATTTAGATTTATTTCGATTCGTGTAAAATTTGAATTTCGGTATTTTACATGAGAGAGTATATTGAGTTGGTGTATATACTCTAAAACAGAGTAGAAAAGGGCATTGTATATTTTTTCTGACAGAATATATTCGGAGTAATTTTGCTTTTAACAATGGGGTGCCTAGATATTATGTAGATTTTTTTCGATTCACTTAAATATAGAATGTCTGTATTTTACATGAGAGAACATATGGAGATGGTTTATGTACTCCAAAACAGAGTAGAATAGAGCATTGTATATTTTTTCTGACAGATTATATTCAGAGAAATTTTGCTTTTAACATTGGGGTGCCTAGACAATTTATAGATTTTTTTCCATTCGCTTAAATACAGAATTTTTGTATTTTACATGAGAGAGCATATGGAGTTGGTGCATATACTCCAAAACAGTGTAGAATAAAGCATTGTATATTTCTTCTGACAGATTATATTCAGAGCAATTTTGCTTTTAACATTGGGGTGCCTAGATAATATTTAGATTTTTTCGATTCGGGTAAAATTAGAATTTCTGTGTTTTACATGAGAGAGCATATTGAGTTGGTGTATATACTCCAAAACAGAGTAGAAAAGGGCATTGTATATTTTTTCTTACACATTATATTAAGATAAATTTTGCTTATAAACTTCGGGTGCCTAGATAATATTTAGATTTTTGTCGATTCACGTAGAATTAGAATTTCGAAATTATACAGGAGAGAGCGTACTGAGTTGGTGTATATACTCCAAAACAGGGTAGAATAGGGCATTGTATATTTTTTCTTACAGATTATATTCAGAGCAATGTTGTTTTTAACATTGGGGTTCCTAGAAAATATTTAGATTTTTTAGATTCGGGTAAAATTAGAATTTCGGTATTTTACATGAGAGAGCACACTGAGTTGGTGTATATACTCCAAAAGAGAGTAGAATAAGGCATTGTATATTTTTTTCTAACAGACTATATTCAGAGCCATTTTTTTTAACTTTGGGGTGGATAGATATTATTTAGGATTTTTTCCATTTGCGTAAAATTAGAATTTCAGTATTTTACATGAGAGAGCATATGGAGTTGGTGTATATACTCCAAAACAGAGTAGAATAGGGCATTATATATTTCTTCTGACTGATTATATTCAGCGTAATTTTGCTTTTAACATTCGGGTGCCTAGATAATGTTTAGATTTTTTTCGATTCACTTAAATATAGAATTTCAGTATTTTACATGAGAGACAATATGGAGTTGGTGTATGTACTCCAAAACAGAGTAGAATAGGGCATTGTATATTTTTTCTGACAGATTATATTCAGAGCAATTTTGCTTTTAACATTGCGGTGCCAAGATAATGTTTAGATTTTTTTCGTTTTGTTTAAAAATATAATCTCTGTATTTTACATGAGAGAGCATATGGAGTTGGTGTATATACTCCAAAACAGAGTAGAATAGGGCATTATATATTTTTATGATAGATTATATTCAGAGCAATTTTGTTTTTAACATTGGGGTGCCTAGATAATATTTAGATATTTTCGATTCTGGTAAAATTAAAATTTCTGTATTTTACATGAGATAGCATCTTGAGTTGGTGTATACACTACAAATCAGAGTAGAAAAGGGCATTGTATAATTTCTCTGACAGATTATATTCAGAGTAATTTTGTTTTTATCATTGCGATGCCTAGATAATATTTAGATTTTTTCGATTCTCTTAAATATAGAATTTCTGTATCTTACATGAGAGAGCATATCGAGTTGGTTTATATATTCCAAAACAGAGTATAATAGGGCATTTTATATTTTTTCAGACAGATTATGTTCAGAGCAATTTTGGTTTTAACATTGGGGTGCCTAGATAATATTTAGATTTTTTTCGATTCGCTTAAATGAAGAATTTCAGTATTTTACATGGGAGAGCATACTGAGTTGGTGTATATACTCCAAAGCAGAGTAGATAAGGGCATTGTATATGTATTCTGACAAATTATAATCAGAGCAGTTTTGCTTTTAACATTCGGGTGCCCAGATAATATTTAGATTTTTTTCGATTTGGGTAAAATTAGAATTACTGTATTTTACATGAGAGAGCATACTGAGTTTGTTTATTTACTACAAAACAGAGTAGAATAAGGCATTGCGTATTTTTTCTGACAGATTATATTCAGAGAAATTTTGTTTTTAATATCGGACTGCCTAGATAACGTTTAGATTTTTTCGATTTGTGTAAAATTTGAAATTCTGTTTTTTACAGGAGAGAGCATATTGAGTTGGTGTATATACTACAAAACAGAGTAGAAAAGGGCATTGTATATTCTTTCAGACAGATTATATTCAGAGCAATTTTGCATTTAACATTGGGATGCCTATATAATATTTAGATTTTTTTCGATTCGCTTAAATATAGAATTTCTGTATTTTACATGAGAGAGCATATGGAGTTGGTTTATATAGTCCAAAACCAAGTAGAATAGGGCACTGTATATTTTCTCTTACAGATTATATTCAGAGCAATTTTGTTTTTAACATTGGTGTGCCTAGATAATATTTAGATTTTTTTCGATTCACGTAAACTTATAATTTCGGTATTTTACATGAGAGAGCATACTGAGTTCGTGTATATACTCCAAAACAAAGAAGAATTAGGCATTGTGTATTTTTTATTACAGATTATATTCAGAGGAATTTTGTTTTTAATATTGGACTGCCTAGATAACGTTTAGATTTTTTCGATTTGGGTAAAATTAGAATTTCTGTATTTTACATGAGAGAGCATACGGACTTGGTGTATATACTACAAAACAGAGTAGAAAAGGGCATTGTATATTCTTTCGGACAGATTATATTCAGAGCAATTTTGCTTTTAACAATGGGGTGCCTAGATAATATTTAGATTTTTTCGATTTGGGTAAAATTAGAATTTCTGTATTTTACATGAGAGAGCATATTGAGTTGGTGTATACACTCCAAAAAATAGTAGAAAAGGGGATTGTATATTTTTTCTGACATGTTATATTCAGAGCATATTTGCTTTTAACATTCGGGTGCCTAGGTAATATTTAGATTGTTTTCGATTTGCCTAAATATAGAATTTCTGTATTTTACGTGAGAGAGAAAATGGAGTTGGTTTATATACTCCAACACTAAGTAGAATAAGGCATTGTATATTTTTTTAACAGACTATATTCAGAACCATTTTCTTTTATCTTTGGGACACGTAGATATTATTTAGATTTTTTTCGCTTCACGTAAAGTTAGACTTTCAGTATTTTACATGAGAGAGCATAATGAGTTGGTGTATATACTCCAAAACAGAGTAGAATAAGGAATTGTATATTTTTTCTAACAGACTATATTTAGAGCCATTTTTTTTTAACTTTGGGGCGTCTAGATATTATTTAGAATTTTTTCGATTTGCGTAAAGTTAGAATTTCGACATTTTACATTAGAGAGCATATTGAGTTGGTTTATATACTTCAAAACAGAGTAAAATAGGGCATTGTATATTTTTTCTGACAGATTATATTCAGAGCTATTTTGTTTTTAACATTTGGGTGCCTAGATAATATTTAGATTTTTTTCATTTCGCTTAAATATTGAAATTCTGTATTTTACATGAGAGAACCTACTGAGTTGGTGTATATACTCCAAAACAGAGTAGAATATGGCATTGTATATTTTTTTGACAGACTATATTCAGAGCAATTTTGTTTTTAACATCGGGGTGCATAGATAATATTTACATTTTTTCGATTTGGGTAAAATTAGAATTTCTGTATTTTATATCATAGAGCATATTGAGTTGGTGTATGTACTCCAAAACAAAGTAGAATAAGGTATTGTATATTTTCTCTAACACAGTATATTCAGAGCCATTTTCTTTTAAATATGGGGCACCTAGATATCATTTTGATTTTTTTTGATTCGCGTAAATTTATAATTTCGGTATTTTACATGAGAGAGCATACTGAGTTGGTGTATATACTCAAAAAAAAATGTCGAAAAGGTGATTGTATATTTTTTTTGACTAACTATATTCCGAGTCATTTTCTTTTAACATTCGGGCGCCTAGATATAATTTAGATTTTTTTCAATTCACGTAAAATTAGAATTTCGGTATTTTACATGAGAGAGCATATTGAGTAGGTTTATATACTACAAAACCAAGTAGAAAATGGCATTGTATATTTTTTCTGACAGATTATATTCAGAACAATTTTGCTTTTAACATTGAGCTGCCTAGATAATATTTAGCTTTTTTTCGATTCACTTAAATATAGAATTTCTGTATTTTACATGAGAGAGCTTATGGAGTTGTTGTATATACTCCAAAAGAGAGTAGAATAGAACATTGTATATTTTTTAAGACAGATCATATTCAGAGCTATTTTTTTTTAACATTGGGGTGCTTAGATAATATTTAGATTTTTTTCGACTCACGTAAAATTAGAATTTCAGTATTTTACATGAGAGAGCACACTGAGATGGTGTATATACTCCAAAACATACTAAAATAGCGAATTGTATATTTTTTATGACAGATTATATTCAGAGCACTTTTGTTTTTAACATTGGGGTTCCTAGATTATATTTAGATTTTTTCGATTCAGGTAAAATTAGAATTTCTGTGTTTTACATGAGAGAGCATATTGAGTTGGTGTATATACTCCAAAAAAGAGTAGAAAAAAGCATTGTATATTTTTTCTGACAGATTATATTCAGAGATATTTTGCTTTTAATGTTCGGGTGCCTACGTAATATTTAGATTTTTTTCGATTCACGTAAAATTAGAATTTCGGTATTTTACATGAGTGAGCATACTGAGTTGGTGTATATACTCCAAAACAGAGTAGAATAAGGCATTGTATATTTTTTCTAACACACTATATTCAGAGCCATTTGTTTTTAACTTTGGGGTGCCTTGATATTATTTAGATTTTTTTGATTCACGTAAAATTAGAATTGCGGTAATTTACATGAGAGAGCATACTGAGTTAGTGTATATACTCCAAAACAGAGGAGAATAGGGCATTGTATATTTTTTCTGACAGATTATATTCAGATAAATTTTTTTTAATCATTGGGGCGCCTAGATAATATTTAGATTTCTTTCTATTCTCTTAAATATAGAATTTCTGTATTTTACATGAGAGAGCATATGGAGTTGGTGTATATAATCCAAAACAAAGTAATTTAGGGCATTGTATATTTTTTCTGACAGATTATATTCAGAGCAATATTGTTTTTCACATTGGTGTGCCTAGATTATATTTAGATTTTTTTCGATTCATGTAAATTTAGAATTTCGGTATTTTACATGAGAAAGCATACTGTGTTGGTGTGTATACTCCAAAAGAAAGTAGAATAAGGCATATTATATTTCTTATAACGGACTATATTCAGTGCCATTTTCTTTAGCTTTGGAACGACTAGATATTATTTAGATTTTTTTTGATTCGCCTTAAATTAGAATTTCGGTATTTTCCATGAGAGAGCATATTGAGATTGTTTATATACTCCAAAACAGAGTCGAAAAGGGCAATGTATATTTTTTATGTCAGATTATATTCAGAGCAATTATGATTTCAACATTGGGGTGCCTAGATAATATTTAGATTTGTTTCAATGCACGTAATATTAGAATTTCGGTATTTTACATGAGAGAGCATACTGAGTTGGTGTATATACTCCAAAAAGAGTAGAAAAAGGCATTGTATATTTTTTCTAACAGACTATATTCAGAACCATTTTCTTTTAATTTTTGGGCACCTTGATATTATTTAGATTTTATTCAAATCGCATAAATTTAGAATTTCTGTATTTTACATTAGAGAGCATATTGAGTTGGTGTGTACACTACAAATCAGAGTGGAAAAAAGCATTGTATGTTTTTTTGACCGAATATATTCAGAGCCATTTTGCTTTTAACATTGGGGTGCCTAGATAATATTTAGATTTTTTTCGATTCGCTTAAGTATAGAATTTCTGTGTTTTACATGACAGAGCATATGGAGTTGGTGTATATACTTCAAAACAGAGTGGAATAGGGCATTGTATACTATTTCTGACAGAGTATATTCAGAACAATTTTGTTTGTAACATTGGGTGCCTAGATAATTTTTAGATTTTTTCGATTCTGGTAAAATTAGAATTTCGGTATTTTATATGAGAGATAATACTGTGTTGGTTTCCATACTCCAAAACAGAGTAGAATAAGTCATTGTATATTTTTTCTAACAGACTATATTCAGAGCCATTTTTTTTAACTTTGGGGCACCTAGATATTATTTAGATATTTTTCGATTCGCGTTAAATTAGAATTTAGGTATTTTACCTGAGACAGCATATTTAGTTGGTGTATATACTCCAAAAAAGAGTAGAAAAGGGCAATGTATATTTTTTATGACAGATGATATTAATAGCAATTTTGCTTTTAACATTGGGGTGCCAATATAATATTTAGATTTTATTTGATTTGCTTAAATATAGAATTTTTGTATTTAACATGAGACAGCATATGGAGTTTGTGTATGTACTCCAAAACAGAGTAGAATAGAGCATTGTATATTATTTCTGACAGATTATATTCAGAACAATTTTATTTTTAGCATTGGGGTGCCTAGATAATATTTAAATATTTTCGATACGGGTAAATTTAGAATTTCTGTATTTTACATGAGAGAGCATATTGAGTTGGTGCATATACTACAAAAAAGAGTAGAATAAAACATTATATTTATTTTCTTACAGACTATATTCAGAGCCATTTTCTTTTAACCTTTGGGCGAGTATATATTATTTAGATTTTTTTCGATTTGCGTGAAATTAGATTTTCTGTATTTTACATGAGAGAGAATATGGAGTTGGTGTATATACTCCAAAAGATAGTAGAATAAGGCATTGTATATTTTCTCTAACAGACTATATTCAGAGCCATTTTCTTTTAACTTTGGGACGCCTAGATATTATTTCAATTTTTTTGGTTCGCGTAAAATTATAATTTCGGTATTTTACATTAGAGAGCATATTGAGGTGGTGTATATACTCCAAAACAGAGTAGAAAATGCACTGTATATTTTTTCTGACAGATTATTTTCAGGACAATTTTGCTTTTAACATTGAAATGCCTAGATAATATTTAGATTTTTTTCGATTCGCTTAAATATAGAATTTCTGTATTTTACATGAGAGAGCATATAGAGTTGGTGTATATACTCCAAAACAGAGTAGAATAGGGCATTTTATATTTTATCTGACAGATTATATTTAGAGCAATTTTGTTTTTAACATTGTGGTGCCTAGATAATAATTAGATTTTTTTCGATTGATGTAAAATTAGAATTTTTGTATTTTACATGAGAGAGCATCCTCAGTTGGTGTATATATTTCAAAACAGAGTACAATAGGGCATTGTGTATTTTTTCTGACAGAATATATTCAGAGCAATTTTGTTTTTAATATTGGGGTGCCTAGATAATATTTAGATTTTGTCGATTCGGGTAAAATTAGAATTTCTGTATTTTACATGAGTTTCTTGAGTTGGTTTATATACTACAAAAGAGAATAGAAAAGGGCATTGTATATTTATTCTGACAGATTATATTTAGAGCAATTTTTCTTTAAACATTGGGGTGCCGAGTTAATATACAGATTTTTTTCGATTCGCTTAAATATAGAATTTCTGTATTTTACATGAGAGAGAATATGAAGTTAATGTATATACTTTAAAACAGAGTAGAATAGGGCATTGTATATTTTTTATGACAGTCTCTATTCAGAGCAATTTTGTTATTACATTGGGGAGACTAGGTAATATTTAGATTTTTTTCGATTCACGGAAATTTAGAATTTCGGTATTTAACATGAGAGAGCATACGGAGTCGGTTTATATACTCCAAAACAAAGTAGAATAAGGCATTCTATATTTTTTCTAACAGACTATATTCAGAGCCATTTTCTTTTAACTTTGGGGCGCCTAGATACTGGTTAGATTTTTATCGATTGATGTAAAATTAGAATTTCGTTATTTTACATGAGAGAGCATACTGAGTTTGTGTATATACTCCAAAACAGAGTAGAATACGGCATTGTATATTTTTTCTAACAGATTATATTCACAGCAATTTTGTTTTTAACATTGGGGTGCCTAGATTATATTTAGATTTTTTCGATTTGGGTAAAATTAGAATTTCTGTATTTTACATGAGAGAGCTTATTGAGTTGGTTTATATACTAGAAAACAGAATAGAAAAGGGCATTGTATATTTTTTCTGACAGATTATATTCAGAGCAATTTTGCTTTTAACATTGGTGTGCCTAGATAATATGTAGGTATTTTTCAATTCGCTTTAACATAGAATTTCTGTATTTCACATGAGAGAGCATACTGAGTTGGTGTATATACTCCAAAATAGAGTAGAATAAGGCATTGTATATTTTTTCTAACCGACTATATTCAGAGCCATTTTCTTTTAACTTTGGGGTGCCTAGATATTATTTAGATATTTTTCGATTGGTGTAAAATTAGAATTTCTGTATTTTACATGAGAGAGCATATTGAGTTGGTGTATACACTCCAAAACAGAGTTGAAAAGGGCATTGTAAATTTTTTTTAACAGATTATAATCCGAGCAATTTTGCTTTTAACATTCGGGTGCCCAGATAATATTTTCATTTTTTTTGATTCACGTAAATTTAGAATTTCGGTATTTTACATGAGAGAGCATACTGAGTTGGTTTATATACTCCAAAACGGAGTAGAGAAAGGAATTGTGTATTTTTTCTAAGAGACTATATTCAGAGCCATTTTCTTTTATCTTTGGGGCACCTAGATATTATTTAGATTTATATCGATTCGCATAAAATTAGAATTTTGGTATATTAAATGAGAGAGCATATTGAGTTGGTGTATATACTACAAAACAGAGTAGAATAGGGTATTGTATAATTTTTCTGACAGATTATTTTCAGAGCAATTTTGCTTTTAACATTGGGTTGCCTAGATAATATATAGATTTATTTCGATTCACTTAAACATAGATTTTCGGTATTTTACATGAAAGGGAATATGGAGTTCTTGTATATACAACAAAACAGAGTAGAATAGGGCATTGTATATTTTCCTGACAGGTTATTTTCAGAGCCATTTTTTTTTAACTTTGTGGCACCTAGATATTATTTAGATTTTCTTTCGATTCGCGTAAAATTAGAATTTCGGTATTTTACATGATATAGCATACTGATTTTGTGTATATACTCCAAAACAGAGTAGAATAAGGTATTGTATATTTTCTCTAACGGACTATATTAAGAGACATTTTCTTTTAACTTTGGGGCGTCTAGATATTATTTAGATTTTTATCGATACATGTAAAATTAGAATTTCAGTATTTTACATGAGAGAGAATATGGAGTAGGTGTATATACTCCAAAACAGAGTAGAATAGGGTTTTGTATATTTTTTCTGACAAATCATAATCAGAGCAATTTTTCTTTTAACATTCGGATGCCCAGATTATATTTAAATTTTTTTCGATTCAGGTAAAATTAGAATTTCTGTATTTAACCTGAGAGAGCATACTGAGAGTATGTATATACTCAAAAACAGAGTAGAATAGGGCATTGTATATTCTCTCTGACAGATTATATTCAGAGCAATTTTGTTTTTAACATTGGGGTGCCTAGATAATATTTAGATTTTTTCGATTCGGGTAAAATTTGATTTTCTGTATTTTACATGACAGAGCATATTGAGTTGTTGTATATACTACAAAACAGAGTAGAAAAGGGCATTGTATATTTTTTCGGACAGATTATATTCAGACCAATTTTGCATTTAGCATTGGGATGCCTAGATAATATTTAGATCTTTTTCGATTCCTTTAAATATAGAATTTCTGTATTTTACATGAGAGAGCATATGGAGTCGGTGTATATACTACAAAACAAAGTAGAAAAAGGCATTGTATATTTTTTCTCACAGATTATATTCAGAGCAATTTTTCGTTTAACATTGGGGTGCCTAGATAACATATAGATTTTTTTCGATTCGCTTAAATATAGAATTTCTGTATTTTACACGACAGAAAATATGGAGTTGATGTATATACTACAAAAAAGAGTAGAAAAGGTCATTGTATATTTTTTATGACAGATAATATTCAGAGCAATTTTGTTTTTAACATTCGGGTGCCTAGATAATATTTAGATTTTTTTCGATTCACGTAAAATTAGAATTTCGGTATTTTACATGAGAGAGCATATTGAGTTGGTGTATTTACTCCAAAATAAAGTAGAAAAAAGCATTGTATATTTTTTCTGACAGATTATATTCAGAACAATTTTGCTTTATACAATGGGGTGCCTAGATAATATTTAAATTTTTTTCGATCCACGTAAAATTAAAATTTCAGTATTTTACATGAGAGAGCATATTGAGTTGGTGTATATACTTTAAAACATAGTAGTAAAGGGCAATGTATATTTTTTCTGACAGATTATCTTCATAGCAATTTTGCTATTAACATTGGGTGCCTAGATAATATTTAGATTTTTTTCGATTCACGTAAAATTAGAATTTCGGTATTTTACATGAGAGAGCATACTGAATTGTGGTATATACTCCAAAACAAAGTAGAATTGGGCATTGTATATTTTTTCTGACAGATTATATTCAGAGTAATTTTGTTTTTAATGTTGGGGTGCCTAGATAATATTTAGATTGTTCGATTTGCGTAAAATTAGAATTTCTGTATTTTACATGAGAGAGCATACTGAGTTAGTGTATATACTACAAAACAAAGTAGAAAAGAAAATTGTATATTTTTTCTGACAGATTATGTTCATAGCAATTTTGCTTTTAACAGCCTAGATAATATTTAGATTTTTTTTGATTCGCTTAAATAACGAATTTCTGTATTTAAGTGAGAGAGCATATTGAGTTGGTGTATATACTCCAAAACAGAGTAGAATAGGTCATTGTGTATTTTTTCTAATAGACTATATTCAGAGCAATTTTCTATTAACTTTGGGGCACCTAGATAATATTTAGTTTTTTTTCGATTCGCGTAAAATTAGAATTTCGGTATTTTACATGAGAGAGCATATTGAGTTGGTGTATATACTCCAAAACAGAGTAGAAAAGGGCATTGTATATTTTTTCTGACACATTATAATCAGAGCAATTTTGCTTTTAACATCGGGTGCCTAGATAATATTTAGTTTTTCTTCGATTCACGTTAATTTATAATTTCGGTATTTTACATGAGAGAGCATACTGAGTTGGCCTATATACTCCAAAACAGAGTAGAATAGGGCTTTGTATATTTTCTCTAACAGATTATATTCAGAGCAATTTTGTTTTTAACATTGGGGTGCCTAGATACTATTTAGATTTTTTTCGATTCACGTAAATTTAGAATTTCTGTATTTTACATGAGAGAGCATATTGAGTTGGTGAATATACTCCAAAACAGAGTAGAATAAGGCATTGCATATTTTTACTAACAGACTATATTCAGAGCCATTTTCTTTTAACATTGGGGCATCTAGATATTATTTAGGTATTTTTCGATTCACGTAAAATTAGAATTTCACTATTTTACATGAGAGAGCATATTGAGTTGGTGTATATACACCAAAACAGAGTAGAAAAAAGCATGGTATGTATTTTTTGACTCATTATATTCAGAGCAATTTTGCTTTTAACATTGGCGTGCCTATATAATATTTAGATTTTTTTCGATTTGCTTAAATATAGAATTTCATTATTTTACATGAGAGAGGATATTGACTTGGTGTATATACTTTAAAACAGAGTAGAATAGGGCATTGTATATTTTTTCTGACAGATTATATTCACAGCAATTTTGTTTTTAACATTGGGGTGCCTTGATAATATTTAGATTTTTTTGATTCGGGTAAAATTAGAATTTCAATATTTAACATGAGAGCATACTTTGTTGATGTATATACTGCAAAACAGAGTAGAATAAAGCACTATATGTTTTATCTAACAGATTATATTCAGAGCCATTTTCTTTTAACTTTGATGTGCCTAGATATTATTTAGATTTTTTTCGATTCTCATAAAATTAGAATTTCAATATTTTACATTAGAGAGCATATTGAGTTGGTGTATATAGTCCAAAACGGAGTAGAAAAGAACATTGTATATTTTTTTCTGACAGATTATATTCTGAACAACTTTGCTTTTAACATTGGGGTTCCTAGATAATATTTAGATTTTTTTCGATTTATGAAAAATTAGAATTTCGGTATTTTACATGAGAGAGCATATTGAGTTGGTGTATATACTCCTAAACAGAGTAGAAAAAGGCACTGTATATTTTTTCTGACAGATTATATTCAGAGCAATTTTGCTATTAACATTGGCTGCCAACGTAATATTTAGATTTTTCGATTGATGTAAATTAAGAATTTCGGTATTTTACATTAGAGAGCGTACTGAGTGTTTATATCCTCTAAAAGAAAGTAGAATAGGGCATTGTATATTTTTTATGACAGATTATATTCAGAACAACTTTTCTTTTAACATTGGGGTTACTAGATAATATTTAGATTTTTTTTTATTCAAGTAATTTAGAATTTCGATATTTTACATGAGAGAGCATATTGAGTTGGTGTATATACTACAAAACAGAGTAGAAATGGGCATTGTATATTCTTTCGGACAGATTATATTCAGAGCAATTTTGCATTTAACATTGGGATGCCTATATAATATTTAGATTTTTTTCAATTCATTTAAATATAGAATTTCTGTATTTTACATGAGAGAGCATTTGGAGTTGGTGTATATAGTTAAAAACCGAGTAGAATAGGGCACGGTATATTTTTTCTTACAGATTATATTCAGAGCAATTTTGTTTTTAACATTGGGGTGCCTAGATAATATTTAGATTTTTTGCGATTCACATAAACTTATAATTTCGGTATTTTACATGTGAGAGCATACTGAGTTGGTGTATATACTCCAAAACAAAGAAGAATAAGGCATTGTGTATTTTTCCTAACAGACTATATTCAGAAGCATTTTCTTTCAACTTTGGGGCGCCTGGATATTATTTAGATTTTGTTCAATTCGCGTAAAATTTGAATTTCGGTATTTTACAAGAGAGAGCATATTGAGTTGGTGTATATACTCCAAAACAAAGTATAATAGAGCATTGTATACTTTTACTGACAAATTATATTCAGAGCCATTTTGTTTTTAGCATTGGGGTGCCTAGATAATTTTTAGATTTTTTTCGATTCACGTAAAATTAGAATTTTGTTATTTTAGATGAAAGAGCATACTGAGTTATTGTATATACTCCAAAACAGAGAAGAATAAGGCATTGTAAATTTTTCCAACAGCCATTTTCTTTTAACTTTGGGGCACCTAGGTATTATTTAGATTTTTTTCGATTCGTGTAAATATGGAATTTCTGTATTTTAAATGACAGAGCATATGGAGTTGGTGTTTATATTCCAAAGCAGAGTAGAATAGGGTATGTATATTTTTTCTGAGAGATTATACTCAGATTAATTTTGTTTTTAACATTGGTGTGCCTAGATAATATTTAGATTTTTTTCGATTCACTTAAATATAGAATTTCTGTATTTTATATGAGAGAGCATATGGAGTTGCTGTACATACTCCAATACAGAGTATAATAGGGCATTGTATATTTTTTCTGACAGATTATAATCAGGGCAATTTTGCTTTTAACATTGGGGTGCCTAGATAGTATTTAGATATTTTTCGATTCACGTAAAATTAGAATTTTGGTATTTTACATGAGAGAGCATATAGAGTTGTGGTATATACTCCAAAAAAAGTAGAATAGGGCATTTTATATTTTTTCTGACAATTATATTCAGAGCAATTTTATTTTTAACATTGGGGTGCCTAGAGAATATTTAGATTTTTTCAATTCGGGTAAAATTTAAATTTCTTTATTTTACATGAGAGAGCATAGTTAGTTTGTGTATATACTCCAAAACAGAGTAGAAAAGGGCATTGTATATTTTTTCTAACAGACTATATTCAGAGCCATTTCCTTTTAACTTTGGGGCGCCTAGATATCATTTAGATTTTTTTTCGATTCGCGTAAAATTAGGATTTCCGTATTTTACATGAGAGAGCATATTGAGTTGGTGTATATACTGCAAAAAAGGGTAGAAAAGGGCATTGCATATTTTTTCTGACAGATTATAATCAGAGCAATTTTGTTTTTAACATTGGGGTGCCTAGATAATATTTAGATTTTTTTCGATTCGCTTAGATATGGAATTTCTGTATTTTACTTGAGGAGCATATAGACTTATTTTATATAGTCCAAAACAGATTAGAATATGGCATTGTATATTTTTTCTGACAGATTATATTCAGAGCAATTTTATTTTTATCCTTGGGCTGCCTAGATAATATTTAGATTTTTTTCGATATATGTAAAATTAGAATTTTGGTATCTTTCATAAAAGAGCATATTGAGTTGGTGTATATACTCCAAAACAGAGTACAATAAAACCTTGTATACTTTCGCTAACAGACTATATTCAGAGTTATTTTCTTTTAACTTTTGGGTGGCTAGATATTATTTAGATTTTTTTCGATTCACGTAAAGAAGAATTTAGGTATTTTACATAAGAGAGCATATTGAGTTAGTGTATATACTACAAAACAGAGTAGAAAAGGGCATTGTATATTTTTTCTGACAGACTATATTCAGAGCAATCTTGCTTTTAACGTTGGGGAGCCTAGATAATATATAGACTTTTTTCGATTCGCTTAAATATAGAATTTCTGTATTTTACATGAGAGAGAATATGGAGTTGATGTATATACGTCAAAACAGAGTAGAAAAGGTCATTGTATATATTTTCTGACAGATTATATTCAGATCAATTTTGTTTTTAACGTTGGGGTGCCTAGATGATATTTAGATTTTTTTCGATTCACGTAAAATTAGAATTTCGGTATTTTACAGGAGAGAGCATACTGAGTTGAAGTATATACTCCACAATAAAGTAGAATAAGGCATTGTATGTTTTTTCTTACAGACTATATTCAGAATCATTTTTTTTAACTTTGGGGTGCCTAGATATTATTTAGATTTTTTCTATTCACCTAAAATTAGAATTTCAGTATTTTACATGAGAGAGCATATTGATTTGGTGTATATACTCCAAAACAGAGTAGAAAAGGGCATTGTATATTTTTTCTGACAGATTATATTCAGAACAATTTTGCTTTTAGCATTGGGGTGCCTAGATAATATTTAAATTTTTTCGATTCACGTAAAATTAGAATATCGGTATTTAACATGAGAGAGCATTCTGATTTGTTTATATACTACAAAACAGAGTAGAGTAGGGCATTGTATAGTTTTTCTGACCGATTATATTCAGAGCAATTTTGTTTTTAACGTTGGGGTGCCTAGATAATAATGAGATTGTTTCGATTTGGGTAAAATTAGAATTTCTGTATTTTACATGAGAGAGCATACTCAATTGGTGTATATACTTGAAAACAGAGTAGAAAAGGGCATTGTATATTTTTTTGACAGATTATGTTCAGAACAATTTTGCTCTTAATATTGGGGTTCCTAGATAATATTTCGATTTTTTTGATTTGCTTAAATATAGCATTTCTGTATTTTACATGAGAGAGCATATTGAGTTGGTGTATATACTCCAAAACAGAGCAGAAAAAAGCATTGTATATTTTTTTGACAGATGATGTTCAGAGCAATTTCGTTTTTAACATTGGGGTGCCTAGATAATATTTAGATTTTTTCGATGCAGGTAAAATTAGAATTTCTGTAATTTACTGAGAGAGCATACTGAGTTGGTGTATATACTACAAAACAGTGTAGAAAAAGGCATTGTATATTTCTTCTGACAAATTGTATTCAGAGCAATTTTGCTTTTACCTTTGGGGCACGTAGATATTATTTAGATTTTTTTCGAGTCACGTAAAATTATAATTTCGGTATTTGACATGAGAGAGCATATTGGGTTGGTGTATATACTCCAAAACAGAGTAGAAAAGGGCATTGTATATTTTTTCTAACAGACTATATTCAGAGCCATTTCCTTTTAACTTTGGGGCGCCTAGATATCTGTTAGATTTTTTCGATTCACGTAAAATTATAATTTCTGTATTTTACATGAGAGCATATTGAGTTGGTTTATACACTCCACAAAAGAGTAGAAAAGAAAATTGTATATTTTTCTGACAGATTATACTCAGAGCAATTTTGATTTAACATTGGGGTGCCTAGATTATATTTAGATTATTTTAGATTCTCTTAAATATGGAATTTCTGTATTTTACATGAGAGAGCATATGGAGTTGGTGTATGTACTCTAAAATAGAGTAGAAAAGGGCATTTTATATTTTTTATGACAGATTATTTTCAGAGCAATTTTGTTTTTAACATTGGGATGCCTAGATTATATTTAGCTTTATTTGATTCGGGTAAAATTTGAATTTTGTTATTTTACATGAGAGAGCATGGTTAGTTGGTGTCTATACTCCAAAATAGGGTAGAATAAGGCATTGTGTATTTTTTGTAACAGAGTATATTCAGAGCCATTTTCTTTTATCTTTGGGGCGCCTAAATATTATTTAGATTCTTTTTGATTCATATAAATTTTAATTTCGGTATTTTACATGAGAGAGCATATTGAGTTGGTGTATATACTCCAAAACAGAGTAGAAAAGGGCATTGTATATTTTTTCTGACAGATTATATTCAGAGAAATTTTGCTTTTAACATTAGGGTGCCTAGATAATATTTAGATTATTTTTAATTCTCGTAGATATAGGATTTTGTATTTTACCTCAAGAGCATATGGACTTATTGTTTATACTCCAAAACAGATTAGAAGAGGGCATTGTATATTTTTTCTAACAGATTATATCCAGAGCAATTTTGTTTTTAACACTGGGGTGCTTAGATAATATTTAGATTTTTTCAATTCGGGTAAAATTAGAATTTCGTTATTTTACATGAGAGAGCATACTTAGTTGGTGTATATAGTCCAAAACAGAGTAGAATAAGTCATTGTATATTTTTTTTAACTGACTATATTCAGAGCCATTTTCTTTTAACTTTGGGGCGCCTAGATATTATTTAGCTTTTTTACAAATCGCGTAAAATTAGAATTTCGGTATTTTATATGAGAGAGCATATAGAGTTGGTGTATATATTCCAAAACAGAATACAATAGGGTTTTGTATATTTTTTCTGACAGATTATATTCAGAGCAATTTTGTTTGTAACATTGGGGTGCCTAGATAATATTTAGATTTTTTTCGATTCCGGTCAAATTAGAATTTTGGTATTTTACATGAGAGAGCAAACTGATTTGCTGTATATACTCCAAAACTAAGAAGAATAACGCATTGTTTATTTTTGCCAACAGACTATATTCAGAGCCATTTTTTCTAACTTTGGGGCGCCTAGATATTATTTAGATATTTTTAGATTCACGTATAATTAGAATTTCGGTATTTTACATGAGAGAGCATATTGAGTTGGTGTATATACTTCAAAACAGAGTAGAAAAGGGCATTTTATATTTTTTCTGACAGTTTATATTCACAGCAATTTTACTTTTAACATTGGGGTGCCTAGATAATATTTAGATATTTTTGGCTTCAGGTAAAATTAAAATTTCGGTATTTTACATTAGAAAGCATATTGAGTTGGTGTATATACTCCAAAACAGAGTAGAAAAGAGCATTGCATACTTTTTCTGACAGATTATATTCAGAGCAATTTTGCTTTTAATATTGGGGTGCCTACATAATATATAGATTTTTTTCGATTCGCTTAAATATTGAATTTCTGTATTTTACATGAGAGAGAATATGGATTTGGTGTATATACTTTAAAACTGAGTAAAATAAGGCATTGTATATTTTTTCTGACATATTATATTCAGAGAAATTTTGTTTTTAACATTGGGGTGCCTAGATAATATTTAGATAATTTTCGATTTACATAAAATTAGAATTTCGGTATTTTTCATGAGAGAGTATACTGAGTTGGTGTATATACTCCAAAACAGATTAAAATAAATATTCAAAGTTTATTATATTAAAAGTTATATTTATTAAAAAAATAAATATAACTTTTGGGCGCCTAGATATTATTTATATTTTTTTCGATTTGCGTAAAATTAGAATTTCGATATTTTACATGAGAGAGCATATTGAGTTGGTGTATATACTCCAAAGCAGAGTAGAAAAGAAGATTGTATATTTCTTCTGACATATTATATTCAGAGCAATTTTGCTTTTAACATTCGTTTGCCTAGATACTATTTAGATTTTTTTCCATTCACATATAATTAGAATTTCGGTATTTTACCTGAGAGAGCATACTGAGTTGGTGTATATACTCCAAAAGAGAGTAGAATAAGGCATTTTATATTTTTTCTAACAGACTATATTCAGAGCCATTTTTTTATAACTCTGGGTCACCTAGATATTATTTAGATTTTTTCGATTTGCGTAGAAATAGAATTTCGGTATTTTACACGAGAGAGCATATTGAGTTGGTGTATATACTTCAAAACAGAGTAGAATAGGGCATTGTATATTTTTTCTCACAGATTATTTTCAGAGAAATTTTGTTTTTTAGATTGGGGTGCGTAGAAAATATTTAGATATTATTGGATTCACTTAAAATTAGAATTTTGGTATTTTACGTAAGAGAGCATACTGAGTTGGTTTATATACGTGAAAACAGAGTCGAATAGGGCATTGTATATTTTTAAGGACAGATTATGTTCAGAGGAATTTTGTTTTTAACATTGGGTTGCATAGATAATATTTAGATTTTTTCAATTCGGGGAAAATTAGAATTTCTGTATTTTACATGAGAGAGCATATTGAGTTTTTGTATATACTACAAACCAGAGTAGAAAAGGGCATTGTATATTTTCTGTGACAGATTATATTCAAAGCAATTTTGCTTTAACATTGGGGTGCCTAGATACTATTTAGATTTTTTTCGATTGACGTAATATTAGAATTTCTGTATTTTACATGAGAGAGCATAATGAGTTGGTGTATATACTCCAAAACAGAGTAGAAAAAAGCATTGTATATTTTCTGTGACAGATTATATTCAAAGCAATTTTGCTTTTAACATTGCGGTGCCTAGATACTATTTAGATTTTTTTCGATTGACGTAAATTTAGAATATCGGTGTTTTAAATTAGAGAGCGTACTGACTGGTGTATATACTCCAAAGCAGAGTAGAATAAGGCATTGTATATTTTTTCTAACAGAGTATATTCAGAGCCACTTTCTTTTAACTATGGGGCGCCTAGATATTATTTAGATTTTTTTCGATGTGCATAAAATTTGAATTTTGGTATTTTACTTAAGAGAGCATATTGAGTGTCTGTATATACTCCAAAACAAAGTTGAAAAGGTCATTATATATTTTCTCTGACAGATTATATTCAGTTCAATTTTGCTTTTAACATTGGGGTGCCTAGATAACATTTAGATTTTTTTCAATTCGCTTAGATATAGAATTTCTGTATTTTACATGAGAGAGCATATGGACCTGTTGTATATACTTCAAAACAAACTAGAATAGGGCATTGTATATTTTTTATGACAGATAATATTCAGAACAATTTTGCTTTTAACATTGGGGTGCCTAGATAATATTTAGATTTTTTTTGATTCACGTAAAATTAGAATTTCTGTATTTTACATGAGAGGGCATATTGAGTTGGTGTATATACTCCAAAACAAAGTAGAAAAGGGCATTGTATATTTTCTCTGACAGATTATATTCAGAGTAATTTTGCTATTAACATTGGCTGCCTAGATAATATTTAGATTTTTTTGATTCACGTAAAATTAGAATTTCTGGATTTTACATGAGAGAGCATACTGAGTTGTTGTATATACTCCAAAACAGAGAAGAATAGAGCGTTGTATATTTATTCTGACAGATTTTATACAGAGCAATTTTGTTTCTAACATTGGGGTGCCTAGATAATATTTAGATTTTTTTCGATTCGCTTAAATATCGAATTTCTCTATTTTACATGAGAGAGCATATTGAGTTGGTGTATATACTCCAAAACAGAGTATAATAGGAAATTGTATATTTTTTCTGATGGATTGTTCTCAGGACAATTGTGTTTTTAATATTGGGGTGCCTAGATAATATTTAGATTTTTTTTGGATTCGCTTAAATATAGAATTTCTGTATTTTACATGAGGGAGTATATGGAGTTGGTATGTGTACTCCAAAACAAAGTAGAATAGGGCATTTTATATTTTTTCTGACAGATTATATTCAGAGCAAATTTTTTTTTAACATTGGGGTGTCTAGATAATATTTATATTTTTTCGTTTCAGGTAAAATTAGAATTTATTTATTTTATATGAGAGAGCATAGTATGTTGGTGTATATACTCAATAATCGAATAGAATAAGTCATTTTATATTTTTTCTAATAGACTATATTATGAGCCATTTTCTTTTAACTTTGGGGCGCCTAGATATTATTAAGATTTTTTTTGATTCACGTAAAATTAGAGTATTGGTATTTTATATGAGAGAGCATATTGAGTTGGTGTATATACTCGAAAACAAAGTAGAAAAGGGCATTGTATATTTTTTCTGACACATTGTATTCAGAGCAATTTTGTTTTTAACATTGGGGTGCCTAGATAATATTTAGATTTTTTTCAGTTAGCTTAAAATAATAATTTCTGTATTTTACATGAGAGAGCATATTGTGTTGGTGTTTATACTCCAAAATAAAATAGAATAGGTCATTGTATATTTTTTCTAACAGACTATATTCAGAATCAATTTCTTTTAACTTTGGGTTTCCGAGATATTATTTAGATTTTCTTCGATTCACGTAAATTTAGAATTACGATACTTTACATGACAAAGCATATTGAGTTGGTGTATATACTCCAAAACATAGAAGAAAAGGGCATTGTTTATTTTTTCTGACAGATTATAATCAGAGCCATTTTGCTTTTAACATTCGGGTGCCTACATAATATTTAGATTCTTTTCGATTCACGTAAAATAAGAATTTCTGTATTTTACATGAGAGAGCATACTGAGTTTGTGTATATACTCCAAAACAGAGTAGAATAGGTTATTGTATATTTTTTCGGACAGATTATATTCAGAGCAATTTTGCCTTTAACATTGGGGTTCCTAGATAATATTTAGATTTTTTTCGATTCTCTTAAATATAGAATTTTTGTATTTTACATGAGAGAGCATATGGAGTTGGTGTATATACTCCAAACAAGAGTAGAATAGGGCATTGTATATTTTTTCTGACAGATTATATTCAGAGCAATTTTTCTTGTAACATTGGGGTGCATAGATAATATTTAGACGTTTTTCGATTCACATAAAATTAGAATTTTGATATTTTACATGAGGGAGCATACTGAGTTGGTGTATATACTCTAAAATTTAGTAAAATAAGGTATTGTATATTTTTTCAAACAGACTATATTTACAGACATTTTCTTTTAACTTTTTTGTTTTTAACATACGGGTGCCTAGATAATAGTTAGATTTTTTTTGAATCGCCTAAAATTGGAATTTCGGTATTTTACATGAGAGAGTATACTGAGTTGATGTATATACTCCAAAACAGAGTAGAAAAGGGCATTGTATATTTTTTCTGACAGATTATATTCAGAGCAATTTTGCTATTAACATTGGTGCCTAGATAATATTTAGATTTTTTTCGATTTGCTTAAATATAGAATTTCTGTATTTTACATAAGAGAGCATATGGAGTTGGTGTATATACTTTAAAACAGAGTAGAATAGGGCATTTTGTATTTTTTTCTGATAGATTATCTTCAGAGAAATTTTGTTTTTCACATTCGGCTGCCTAGATAATATTGAGATTTTTTTCGATTCATGTAAAATTGAATTTCGCTATTTTACATGAGAGAGAACAATGAGTTGGTGTATTTACTCCAAAACAGAGTAGAATAGCTCATTGTATATTTTTTCGGAGAGATTATATTTTAACATTATTGTTCCTATATAATATTTAGATTTTTATCGATTCGCTTAAATACAGAATTTCTGTAATTTAGATGAGAGAGCATATGGAGTTGGAGTATATACTTCAAACCAGAGTAGAATAGGGCATTGTATATTATTTCTGACAGATTATATTGAGACCAATTTTGTTTTTAACATGGGGTGCCTAGATAGTATTTAGATTTTTTTCGATTCACGTATAATTATAATTTCGGTATTTTACATGAGAGAGCATACTGAGTTGGTGTATATACTCCAAAACAGAGTAGAATGAAACATTGTATTTTTTTTTAACAGACTATATTCAGACCCATTTTCTTTTACCTTTTGGGCGCCTAGATATTATTTAGATTTTCTTCGATTCGTGTAAAATTAGATTTTCGGTATTTTACATGAGAGAGAATATTGAGTTGGTGTATATACTTTAAAACAGAGTAGAAAAGGGCATTTTATATTTCTTCTGACAGATTATATTCAGAGCAATTTTGCTTTTTACATTGGGGTGCCTAGATAATAGTTTGATTTTTTTCGATTCGCTTAAATACAGAATTTCTGTATTTTACAGGAGAGAGCATATGGAGTTGGTGTATATACTTTGAAACAGAGAATAGGGCATTGTATATTTTTTCTGACAGATTATATTCAGAGCAGTATTGTTTTTAACATTGGGGTGCCTAGATCATATTTAGATTTTTTCGATTCACGTAAAATTAGAATTTCGGTATTTTACATGAGAGAGCATACTCAGTAGGTGTATATACTTCGAAACAGAGTAGACTAAAGCATTGTGTATTTTTTCTGACAAATTATATTCAGAGTTGTTTTGTTTTTAACATTGGGGTGCCTAAATCATATTTAGATATTTTTGATTCACGTAAAATTAGAATTTCGGTATTTTAAATTAGAGAGCATATTGAGTTGGTGTATATACTCCAAAAGAGAGTAGAATACGGCATTGTATTTTTTTTCGGAAGGATTATATTTAGAGCAATTTTGTTTTTAACATTGGGGTGCCTAGATAATATTTAGATTTTTTTGATTCAGGTAACATTAGAATTTCTGTATTTTATATGAGAGAGCATACTGAGTTGGTGTATATGCTCCAAAACAGAGTAGAATAAGCCATTGTATATTTTTTCTAACAGACTATATTCAGAGCCATTTTCTTTTAACTTTGGGGCGCCTAGATATTATTCAGATTTTTTTCGATTCGCTTAAAATTAGAATTTCTGTATCTTACATGAGAGAGCATATTGAGTTGGTGTATATACGACAAAACAGGGTAGAAAACGTCATTGTATATTTTTTCTGACAGACTATATTCAGAGAAATTTTGCTTTTAACATTGGGGTGCCTAGATAATATTTAGATTTTTTTCGATTCGCTTGAATACAGAATTTTTATATTTCACATGAGAGAGCATATGGAGTTGGTGTATATACTCCGAAACAGAGTTGAATAGGGCATTATATAATTTTTTTGACAGATTATACTCAGAGCAATTTTGTTTTTACCTTTAGGGTGCCTAGATAATATTCAGATTCTTTCGATTCACCTGAAATTAGAATTTCGGTATTTTACATGAGAGAGCATATTGAGTTGGTGTATATACTCCAATAAAGAGTAGAAAAGGGCATTGTATATTTGTTCTCACAGATTATATTCGGAGCAATTTTGCTTTTAACATTGGGGTGCCTAGATAATATATAGATTTTTTCGATTTGCTTAAATATAGAATTTCTGTATTTTACATGAGAGAGCATATAAAGTTGGTGTATATACTCCGAAATAGAGTAGAAGAGGGCATTGTTTATTTCTTCTGACAGATTATATTCAGAGCAATTTTGTTTTTAACACTGGGGTGCCTAAATAATATTTTGATTTTTTCGATTCAGGTAAAATTAGAATTTCGGTATTTTACATTAGAGAGCATACTGGGTTGGTGTATATACTCCAAAACAGAGTAGAATAGGGCATTGTATATGTTTCCTGACAGATTATATTCAGAGCAATTTTGTTTTCAACATTAAAGTGCCTAGATTATATTTAGATTTTTTTGATTCAAGTAAAACTGGAATTTCTGTATTTTACATGAGAGAGCATATTGAGTTGGTATATATACTGCAAAACAGAGTACAATAAGGCATTGTATATTTTTTCTAACAGACTATATTAAGAGCCATATTCTTTTAACTTTTGGGCGCCTAAATATTTTTTAGATTTTTTCGATTAGCTTAATATTAGATTTTCGGTATTTTACATGAGAGAGCGTATTGAGTTGGTGTAGATACCCGAAAACAGAGTATAGAAGGGTATTGTATATTTTTTCTGACAGATTATATTTAGAGCAATTTTCCTTTTAAAATTGGGGTGCCTAGATAATATTTAGATTTTTTTCGTTTCGCTTAAATATAGAATTTCTGTATTTTACCTGAGAGAGCATATTGAGTTGGTGTATATACTCCAAAACAGAGTAGAATAGGGCATTGTATATTTTTTCTGACAGATTATATTCAGAGCAATTTTTTTTAACATTGGTGTGCCTAGATAATATTTCGATTTTTTTTATTTGGGTAAAATTAGAATTTCTGTATTTTACATGAGAGAGCACACCTTGTTGTTGTATATAATCCAAAACTGAGTAGAATAAGGCATTGTATATTTTATCTAACAGACTATATGCAGTGCCATTTTATTTTAACTTTGGGGTGCCTAGAAATTATTTAGATTTTTTTCGATTCACGTAAAATTAGAATTACGGTATTTTCCATAAGGGAGCATATTGAGTTGGTGTATATTCTCCAAAACAGAATAGAATAGGGCATTGTATATTTTTTCTGCCAGATTATATTCAGAGCAATTTTGCCTTTAACATTGGGGTGCTGAGATAATATTTAGATTTATTTCGATTCACTGAAATATAGAATTTCTTTATTTTACACGAGAGAGCACATGGAGTTGGTATTTATACTCCAAAACAGAGTAGAATTGGGCATTGTATATTTTTTCTGACAGACTATATTCAGAGCAATTTGGTTTTTAACATTAAGGTGCCTAGATAATATTTAGATTGTTTTCGATTCACGTAAAATTAGAATTTTTGTATTTTACATGACGGAGCATACTGAGTTGGTGTATATACTCCAAAATAAAGTATTATAAGGCACTGTATCTTATTTCTAACAGACTATATTCAGTGCCGTTTTCTTTTATCTTTGAAGCGCGTAGATATTATTTAGATTTTATTCGAATTGCGTAAAATTAGAATTTCGGTATTTTACATGAGAGAGCATATTGAGTTGGTGTATATACTACAAAACAGAGTAGAAAAGGGCATTGTATATTTTCTGTGACAGATTGTATTCAGAGCAATTTTGCTTTTAACACTGGGATGCCTAGATAATATTTAGATTTTTTTCGATTCGCTTAAGTATAGGCTTTCTGTATTTTACATGAGAGAGCATATGGAGTTGGTGTATATACCTCGAAACAGAGTAGAAAAGGGCATTGTATATTTTTTCTGACAGATTATAATCAGAGCAATTTTGCTTTTAACATTGGGGTGCCTAGATAATATTTAGATTATTTGGATTCGGGTAAAATTAGAATTTCTGTATTTTACATGAGAGAGCATACTGAGTTGGTGTATATACTCCAAAACAGAGTAGTATAAGGCATTGTATATATTTTCTAACAGACTATATTCAGAGCCATTTTCTTTTAACTTTGGGGCGCCTAGATATTATTAAGATTTTTTTCGATTTGCGTAAAATTATAATTTCGGTATTTTATATAAGAGAGCATACAGACTTGGTGTATATACTCCAAAACAGAGTAGAATAGTGCATTGTATATTTTTTTGACATATTATATTCAGAGCAATTTTGCTTTTAACATTCGGGTGCCTAAATAATATTTAGATTTATTTCGATTCACGTAAATTAGAATTCTGGTATGTTACATGAGACAGCATATTGAGTTGGTGTATATACTCCAAAACAGAGTAGAATAGGGCATTGTCTGTTTTTTCTGAAAGATTATATTCAAAGCAATTTTGTTTTTAGCATTGGGATGCCTAGATAATATTTAGATTTTATCGATTCGGGTAAAATTTGAATATTGGTATTTTTCATGAGAGATTATACTGAGTTTGTGTATATACTCCAAAACAGTGTAGAATAAGGCATTGTATATTTTTTATAGCAGACTATATTCAGAGCCATTTTCTTTTAACTTTGTGGTTCCAAGATAGTATTAAGATTTATTTCGATTCGCGTAAAATTAGAATTTCGGTATTTTACATGAGAGAGCATATTGAGTTGGTGTATGTACTCCAAAACAGAGTAGAGTAGGGCATTTTATATTTTTTCTGACAGATTGTATTGAGAGCAATTTTTTTTAACATTGGGGTGCCTAGATATTATTTAGATTTTTTTCGATTCACGTAAAATTAGAATTTCTGTATTTTACATGAGAGAGCATAGTGAGTTGGTGTATATTCTACAAAACAGAGTAGAATAGAGTATTGTATATTTTTCTGACAGATTATGATTAGAGCAATTTTGCTTTTAACAGCCTAGATAATATTTAGATTTTTCTCGATTCGCTTAAATAAAGAATTTATGTATTTTACATGAGAGAGCATATTGAGTTGGTATATATATTCCAAAACAGAGTAGAATAGGTCATTGTATATTTCGTCTAATAGACTATATTCAGAGCCATTTTTTTTAACTATGGGGCGCCAAGATATTATTTATATTTTTTTCGATTCGCGTAAAATTAGAATTTCTGTATTTTACATGAGAGACCATATTACGTTGGTGTATATACTCCAAAACAGAGTAGAAAAGGGCATTGTATATGTTTTCTGACAGATTATAATCAGAGCAATTTTGCTTTTAACATTCCGGTGCCTAGATAATATTTAGATTTTTTTCGATTCACGTAAAATTTGAATTTCGATATTTTACATGAAAGAGCATACAGACTTGGTGTATATGCTCCAAAACAGAGTAGAATAGGGCGTTGTATATTTTCTCTAACTGATTATATTCAGAGCAATTTTGTTTTTAACATTGGGGTGCCTAGATAATATTTAGATATTTTTGATTCGGGTAAAATTAGAATTTCTTTATTTTACATGAGAGACCATATTGGGTTGGTGTACATAATACAAAACAGAGTAGAAAAGGGCATTATATATTTTCTCGGACAGATTATATTCAGAGCAATTTTTTTTATAACATTGGTAGGCATCAATAATATTTAGATATTTTTCGATTCGCTTACATACAGAATTTTTATATTTTACATGAGAGAGCATATGGAGTTGTTGTATATACTCCAAAACGGAGTAGAAAAAGGCATTGTATATTTTTTCTGACAGATTATATTCAGAGAAATTTCGTTTTTAACATTGGGGTGCCTAGATAATATTAAGATTTTATTCGATTCACGTATAATTGTAATTTCTGTATTTTACATGAGAGAGCAAACTGAGTTGATGTATATACCCCATAACGAAGTAGAATAAGGCATTGTATATTATTTCTAACAGACTATATTCAGAGCCATTTTCTTTTAACTTTGGGGCGCCCAGATATTATTTATATTTTTTTAGATTTACATAAAATTAGAATTTCAGTATTTTACATTAGACAGCATATTGAGTTCGTGTATATACTCCAAAACAGAATAGAAAAGAACATTGTATATTTTTTCTGACAGATTATTTTCAGAGAAATTTTGCTTTTAACATTGGGTTGCCTAGATTATATTTAGAATTTTTTCGATTCACTTAAAATTAGAATTTCGGTATTTTACCTGAGAGAGCATACTGAGTTGGTGTATATACTCTAAAACAGAATAGAATAAGGCAATGTATAATTTTTCTATGAGACTATATTTAGAGCTATTTTCTTTTAACTTTATGGCGCCTAGATATTATTTAGATTTTTTTCAATTCGCTTAAATTAAAATTTCTGTATTTTAAGTGAGAGAGCATATGGAGTTGGTGTATATTCTTTAAAACAAAGTAGAATAAGGCATTGTATATTTTTTCTAACAGACTATCCTCAGAGAAATTTTGTTTTTAACATTGTGATGCCTAGATAATATTTAGATTTTTTTCGATTTACGTAAAATTAGAATTTCTGTATATTTCATGAGAGAGCATACTGAGTTGGTGTATATACTCCAAAAAAGAGTAGAATGAGGCATTGTATATTTTTTTTAACAGACTATATTCAGAGCCATTTTCTTTCAAATTTGGGGCGCCTTGATATTACTTAGATTTTTTTCGATTCACGTAAAATTAGAATTTCGGTATTATTCATGAGAGAGCATACTGAGTAGGTGTAAATACTACAAAACAGAGCAGAAAAGGGTTTTGTATATTTTTTCTGACAGATTATATTCAGAGCAATTTTGCTTTTAACATTGGGGTTCCTAGATAATATTTAGATTTTTTTCGATTCGCTTCAATATGGAATTTCTGTATTTTACATGAGAGAGCATATGGAGTTGGTGTATATACTCCAAAACAGAGTAAAATAGGGCATTGTATATTTTTTCTGACAGATTATATTCATAGAAATTTTGTTTTTAACATTGGGGTGACTAGATAATATATAGATTTTTATCGATTCACGTAAAATGAGAATTTCGGTATTTTACATGAGAGAGCATACTGAGTTTGTGTATATACTCCAAAACAGAGGAGAATAAGGCATTGTATAATTTCTCTAATGGACTATATTTAGAGCCATTTTTCTCTAACCTTGGGGCGCATAGATATTATTTAGATATTTTTCAATTCGCGTAAAATTACAATATCGGTATTTTACATGAGAGAGCATATTGGGTTCGTGTATATACTATAGAACAGAGTAGAAAAGGGCATTGTATTTTGTTTCTGACAGATTATATATAGAGCCATTTTGCTTTTAACATTGGGGTGCCTAGATATTATTTAGATTTTTTTCGATTTGCTAAAATATAGAATTTCTGTATTTTACTTGAGGAGCATATGGACTTATTGTATATACTCCAAAACAGATTAGAATAGGGCATTGTATATTTTTTCTGACAGATTATATTCAGAGCATATTTGTTTTTAACATTGGAGTGCCTAGATAATATTTAGATTTTTTTCTGTTCGTGTAAAATTAGAATTTTACCTTTGGAGCGCATAGATATTATTAAGAATTTTTTCGATTCGCGTAAAATTAGAATTTTAGTATTTTACATGAGAGAGCATTTTGAGTTGGTTTATATACTCCAAAACATAGTAGAAAACGTCATTGTATATTTTTTCTGACAGTTTATATTCAGAGCATATTTGTTTTTAACATTGGAGTGCCTAGATAATATTTAGATTTTTTTTGATACTTGTAAAATTAGAATTTCGGTATTTTACATGAGAGAGCATATTGAGTTGGTGTATATATCGCAAAACAGAATAGAAAAGAGCATTGTAAATTTTTTAACGGATTATATTCAGAGCAATTTTGCTATTAACATTGGGTGCCTAGGTAATATTTAGATTTTTTGTGATTCACATAAAATTGGAATTTCTGTATTTTACATAAGAGAGCAAACTGAGTTGATGTATATACTCCAAAACAGACTAGAATAAGGCATTGTATATTTTCTCTAACAGACTATATTCAGAGCCATTTTCTCTTAACTTTGGGGTGCCTAGATATTATTTAGATTTTTTTCAATTCGCTTAAATATAGAATTTCGGTATTTTACATGAGAGAGCAACATGAGTTGGTGTATATACTCCAAAACACAGTAGAATAGGGCATTGTATATTTTTTCTTACAGATTATATTCAGAGCAATTTTGCTGTTAACATTGGGTGCCTAGATTATATTTAAATTTTTTTCGATTCTCGTAAAATTAGAATTTCGGTATTTTACATGAGAGAGCATACTGAGTTGTTGTATATACTCCAAAACAAAGTAGAATAGGGCATTGTATATTTTTTATGACAGATTATATTCAGAGCAATTTTGTTTTTAACGTTGGGCGTCCTAGATAATATTTATATTTTTTTTGATTCGCTTAAATATAGAATATCAGTATTTTACATGAGAGAGCAAATTGAGTTGGTGTATATACTCGAAAGCAGAGTAGAATAGGGCATTTTATATTTTTTATGACAGCTTATATTTAGACCAATACTGTTTTTAACATTGGGGTGCCTAGATAATATTTAGATGTTTTCGATTCTGGTAAAATTAAAATTTCGTTATTATACATGAGAGAGCATACTGAGTTGGTGTATATACTCCAAAACAGCATGGAATAAGGCATTGTATATTTTTTCTAACAGACTATATTTATAGCTATTTTCTTTTAACTTTGGGGAGCCTATATATTATTTAGATTTTTATCAATTCGAGTAAAATTAGAATTTCGGTATTTTGCATGAGAGAGCATGTTGAGTTGCTGTATATACTCCAAAACAGAGTAGAAAAGGGCATTGTATATTTTTTCTGACAGATTGTATTCAGAGCAATTTTGTTTTTAACATTGGGGTACCTAAATACTATTTAGAAATTTTTCGATTCACGTAAAATTAGAATTTCAAAATTTTACATGAGACAGCATATTGACTTGGTGTATATACTCCAAAACTGAGTATAAAAGGGCATTGTATATTATTTCTGACAGATTATATTCAGAGTAATTTTGTTTAAACGTTGGGGTGCCTACATAATATTTAGATTTTTTTCGATTCACGTAAAATTAGAATTTCGGTATTTTACATGAGAGAGCAAACTGAGTTGATGTATATACTCCAAAACAGACTAGAATAAGGCATTGTATATTTTCTCCAACAGACTATATTCAGAGCCATTTTTTTCAAACTTTGGGGCTGCTAGATGTTATTTAAACTTTTTTCGATTCATGAAAAATTTGAATTTTTGTATTTTACATAAGAGAGCATATTGAGTTCGTGTATATACTATAAAACAGAGTAGAAAAGAGCATTGTATTTTCCTCTGACAGATTATATTCAGAGTAATTATGCTTTTAACATTGGGGTGCCTAGATAATATTCAGGTTATTTTCGATTTGCTTAAATATAGAATTTTTGTATTCTACATGAGAGAGCATATGGAGTTGGTGTATATATTCCATTACAGATTAGAATAGGGCAATTTACATTTTTTCTGACAGATTATACTCATAGCAATTTTGTTTTTAACGTTGGTGTGCCTAGACAATATTTAGATTATTTTCGATTCGCTTAAATATAAAATTTCTGTATTTTATATGAGAGAGCATATGGAGTTGGTGTATATACCCCAAAACAGAGTAGAATAGGGCACTGTGTATTTATTCTGACAGATGATATTCAAAGCAACTTTGTTTTTAACATTGGTGTGCCTAGATAATACATAGAATTTTTTTGATTTGGGTGAAATTAGAATTTTTGTATTTTACATGAGAGAGCACATTGAGTTGGTGTATATACTCCAAAAGAGAGTAGAAAAGGGCATTGTATATTTTTTTCTGACAGATTATATTCAGAGCAATATTGCTTTTAACATTGGGGTGCCTAGATAATATATAGATTTTTTTCGATTATCTTAAATATAGAATTTCTGTATTTTACATGAGAGAGAATATGGAGTTGGTATATATATTGCAAAACAGAGTAGAATAGGGCATTGTATATTTTCTCTAACAAACTATATTCAGAGCCATTTTGTTTTAACCTTGTGGCACCTAGATATTATTTAGATTTTTTCCATTTGCGTAAAATTTGAATTTCGGTATTTTACATGAGAGATCATATTGAGTTGGTGTATATACTCCAAAACAGAGTAGAATAAGGCATTTTATATTTTTTCTGACAGATTATAATCAGAGCAGTTTTGCTTTTAACATTGAAGTGCCTAGATAATATTTAGATTATTTTCGATTTGGGTAAAATTAGAATTTCTGTATTTTACATGAGAGAGCATACTGAGTTGGTGTATATACTCCAAAACAGAGTAGAATAAGGCATTGTATATTTTTTCTAACAGACCATATTCGAAGCCATTTCCTTTCAACGTTGGGGCGCCTATATATCATTTAGATTTTTCTGGATTTGCGTAAAATTAGAATTTCAGTATTTTACATGAGAGAGCATATTGAGTTGGTGTATGTACTCCAAGACAGAGTAGAAAAGGGCATTGTATATTTTTTCTGACAGATTATATTCAGAGAAATTTTGCTTTTAACATTAAGGTGCCTAGATAATATTTAGATTTTCTTCGATTCTCTTAAATAAATAATTTCTGTATTTTACATTAGAGAGCATATGTAGTTAGTTTATATACTCCAAAACAGAGTATAATAGGGCATTGTATACTTTTTCTGACAGATTATATTTAGAGCCATCTTGTTTTTAGCATTGGAGTGCCTAGATAATATTTAGATTTCTCTCGTTTCTCGTAAAATTAGAATTTTTTTATTTTAGATGAGAGAGCATACTGAGTTATAGTATGTACTCCAAAACAGAGAAGAATAAGGTATTGTAAGTTTTCCAAACAGACTATATTCACAGCCATTTTCTTTTAACTTTGGGGCGCCTAGTTATTATTTAGATTTTTTTCGATTCGCGTAAAATTAGAATTTTGTTATTTTACATGAGACAGCATATTGAATTACTGTATATACTCCAAAACAAAGTAGAAAAGGGCATTGAGTATTTTTTCTGACAGATTATATTCAGAGCAATTTTGCTTTTAACATTGGGGTGACTAGATAATATTTAGATTTTTTTCGATTCACGTAAATTTAGGATTTCGATATTTTACATGATAGAGCATACTGAGTTGGTGTATATACTCCAAAACACTGTAGAAAAACACCTTGTATATTTTCTCTAACATACTATATTCAGAGCCATTTTCTTTTAACTTTGGGGCGCCTAGATATTATTTAGATATTTTTCAATTCACATTAAATTAGAATTTCGGTATTTTACATGAGAGAGCATATGGAGTTGGTGTATATACCCCAAAACAAGGTAGAATAGGGCATTGTATATATTTTCTGACACATTATATTCAGAGCAATTTTGTTTTTAACATTAGCGTACCTAGATAATATTTACATTTTATTCGATTCACGTAAAATTAAAATTTTGGTATTTTACATGAGAGAGCATACTGAGTTGGTGTATATACTCCAAAACAGAGTAGAATAAGGCATTGTATATTTTTTCTGACAGATTATTCTCAGAGCAATTTTGTTTTTAACATTCGGGTGCCTGGAAAATATTTGGAATTTTTTTGATTCAAGTAAAATTAGAATTTTGGTATTTTACATGAGAGAGCATACTGAGTTGGTGTATAAACTACAAAACAAAGTAGAATAAGGCATCATATATTTTTTTATCAGACTATATTCACAGCCATTTTCTTTTAATGTTGGGGCACCTAGATATTATTTAGATTATTTTTGATTCACGTAAAATTAAAATTTCTGTATTTTACATGAGAGAGCATATGGAGATGGTGTATATACATTAAATCAGAGTAGAATAGGGCATTGTATATTTTTATTACAGATTATATTCAGAGCAATTTTGTTTTTAACATTGAAGTGCCTAGATAATATTTAGATTTTTTTGATTCACATAAACATAGAATTTTGGTATTTTACATGAGAGAGCATATTGAGTTGGTGTATATACTCCAAAACAGAGTTGAAAAGGGCATTGTATATTTTTTCTGAAAGATTATATTCAGAGAAATTTTACTTTTAACACTGGGGTGCCTAGGTAATATTTAGATTTTTTTCGATTCGCTTAAATTTATAATTTCTGTATTTTACATGAGAGAGCACACGGACTTGGTGTATATACTTTAAAAGAAAGTAGAATAGGGAATTGTATATTTTTTATGACAGATTATATTCAGAGCAATATTGTTTTTAACATTGGGGTGGCTAGATAATATTTAGATTTTTTTCGATTCACATAAAATTAGAATTTCTGTATTTTACATGAGAGAGCATATTGAGTTGGTGTATATACTCAAAACAGAGTTGAAAAGGGCATTGTATATTTTTTCTGACAGATTATATTCAGAGCAATTTTACTTTTAACACTGGGGTGCCTAGGTAATATTTACATTTTTTTTGATTCGCTTAAATATATAATTTCTGTATTTTACATGAGAGAGCATATGGAGTTGGTGTATATACTCCAAAATAGAGTAGCATAGGGCATTGTATATTCTTTTGAAAGATTATATTCAGAGCAATTTTGTTTTTAACTTTGGGGTGCCTAGATAATATGTAGATTTTTTCGATTCGGGTAAAATTATAATTTCTGTATTTTACATGAGAGAGAATACTGAGTTGGTGTATATACTCCAAAACAGAGTAGAATAAGGCATTGTATATTTATTCGAACAGACTATATTCAGAGCCATTTTCTTTTAACTTTGTAGCGCCTAGATATTATTTAGATTTTTTTTGATTCGCTTAAAATTAGAATTTTGGTATTTTACATGAGAGAGCATATGGAGTTGGTGGATATACTCCAAAACATAGTAGAATAAAAGCATTGTATATTTCTTCTAACCGATTATATTCAGAGCAATTTTGAATTTACCATTCGGATGCATAGATAATATTTAAATTTTTTTCAATTCACGTGAAATTAGAATTTCGGTATTTTACATGAGAGCATACTTAATTAGTGTATATACTCCAAAACAGAGTGGAATAAGGCATTGTATATTTTTTCTAACACAGTATATTCAGAGCCATTTTCTTTTAACTTTGGGGCGCCTATATTATATTTAAATTTTTTTGATTTGGGTAAAATTAAAATTTCTCTATTTTACATGAGTGAGAATAATGAGTTGGTGTATATACTCCAAAACAGAGTAGAAAAAAGCATTGTATATTTTTTCTAACAGACTATATTCAGAGCCATTTTCTTGTAACTTTGGGCCGCCTAGATATTATTTAGATTTTTTTCGATTCGCGTAAAATTAGAATTTTGGTATTTTACATGAGAGAGGATATTGAGTTGGTTTATATACCCCAATACAGAGTAGAAAACGGCATTGTATATTTTTTCTGACATATTATATTCAGAGCAATTTTGCTTTTATCATTGTCGTGCTTAGATAATATTTAAATTTTTTAGATTCGCTTAAATCCATAATTTCTGTATTTTACATGAGAGAGCATTTGGAGTTGGTGTATATACTCCGAAACAGAGTACAATAAGGCATTGTATATTTTTTCTAACTGACTATATTCAGAGCCATTTTCTTTTAACTTTGGGGTGCCTAGATATTATTTAGATTTTTTCAATTCACGTAAAATTTAGAATTTCGGTGTTTTACATAAGAGAGCTTCCTGAGTTGGTGTATTTACTCCAAAAAGGAGTAAAATAAGGCATTATATATTTTTTCTAACCGAATATATTCAGAGCCATTTTCGTTTCACTTTGGGGTGCCAAGATATTATTTAGATTTCTTTCGATTAGTTTAAAATTAGAATTTTGGTATTTTATATGAGAGAGCATATTGAGTTGTTGTATATACTAAAAAACAAAGTAGAAAAGGGCATTGTATATTTTCTCTGACAGATTATATTCAGAGCAATATTGCTTTTAACATTGGCGAGCCTAGATAATACTTAGATTTTTTCGATTTGCGTAATAATAGAATTTCTGTATTTTACATGAGAGAGCATATGGAATTGGTGTATATACTCCAAAACAGAGTAGAATAGGGCATTGTGTATTTTTTCTGACAGATAATATTCAGAGCAATTTTGCTTTTAACATTGGGGTGCCTAGATAGTATTTAGATTTTTTTCCTATTCACGTAAAATGAGAATTTCGTTATTTTACATGAGATAGCATACTGAGTTGGTGTATATATTCCAAAACAGAGTAGAATAAGGCATTGTATATTTTATGTAACAGACTATATTCAGAGCTTTTTTCTTTTACCTTTGGAGCACCTAGATTTTATTTAGATATTTTCTATTCGCGTAAAGTTTTAATTTCGGTATTTTACATGAGTGAGCATATTGAGTTGGTGTATATACTACAAAACAGAGTAGAAAAAATCATTGTATATTTTTTCTGACAGATAATATTCAGAGCAATTTTGCTTTTAACATTGGGGTGCCTAGGTAATATTTCGATTTTTTTCGATTCGGTTAAATATAGAATTTGTTTATTTGCATGAGAGAGCAAAAGGAGTTGGTGTATATACTCCAAAATAGAGTAGAATAGGGCATTCTATATTTTTTCTAACAGATTGTATTCAGAGCAATTTTTTTTTAACATTGGGGTGCCTCGATAATATTTAGATTTTTGAGATTCAGGTAAAATTAGAATTTCTGTATTTTACATGAGAGAGCTTACTGAGTTGGTGTATATACTACAAAACAGAACAGAAAAGGGACTTGTATATTTTTTCTGACAGATTATATTCGGAGCAATTTTGATTTTAACATTGGGGTGCCTAGTTAATATACAGATTTTTTTGATATGCTTAAATATAGAATTTCTATATTTTACATGAGAGAGAATATGAAGTTGGTGTATATATTCCAAAACAGAGTAGAATAGGGCATTGTATATTTTTTCTGACAGACTCTATTCAGAGCAATTTTGTTTTTAACATTGGGGTGCCTAGATAATATTTAGATTTTTTCCGATTCACGGAAATTTAGAATTTCGGTATTTTACATGAGAGAGCATACGAAGTCGGTTTATATACTCCAAAACAGAGTAGAAAAAGGCATTCTATATTTTTTCTAACAGACTATATTCAGAGCTTTTTTTTTTAACTTTGGGGTGCCTAGATATTATTAAATTTTTATCGATTTACGTAAAATTATAATTTCGGTATTTTACATGAGAGAGCATCTTGAGTTGGTGTATATACTACAAAATAGAGTAGAAAAGGGCCTTGTATATTTTTTCTGACAGATTATTTTTAGAGCAATTTTGCTTTGAACATTGGGGTGCCTAGATAATATATAGATTTTTTTTCGATTTGCTTAAATGTAGAATTTCTGTATTTCACATGAGAGAGAATAGGGAGTTAGTGTATATACTCCAAAACAGAGTATAATAGGGTATTGTATATTTTTTCTGACAGATTGTATTCAGAGCAATTTTGTTATTTTTAATTGGGGTGCCTAGATAATATTTAGATTTTTTTGATTTATGTAAAATTTGAATTTCAGAATATTTCATGAGAGAGCATACTGAGTTTTTGTATATACTCTAAAATAGAGTAGAATAAGGCATTGTATATTTTCTCTAACAAACTATGTTCAGATCCATTTTTTTTAACATTTGGGCACCTAGATATTATTTAAATTTTTTTTCGATCGCGTAAAATTATAATTTCAGTATTTTTCATTATAGAGCATACTGAGTTGGTGTATATACTCCAAAACAGAGTAGAATAAGGCATTGTATATTTTCTCTAACAGACTATATTCAGAGCCAATTTTCATCAACTTTGGGACGCCTGTATATTATTTAGATTTTTTTCAATTCGGGTAAAATTACAATTTCGGTATTTTACATGAGAGAGCATATTGAGTTGGTTTATATACTACAAAACAGAGTAGAAAAGGTCATTGTATATTTTTTATGACAGATTATATTCAGAGAAATTTTGCTTTTAACATTTTGGTGCCTAGATAATATTTAGATTTTTCTAATATGGATGAAATTAGAATTTCGTTATTTTACATGAGAGAGCATTCTTAGATGGTGTATATATTTCAAAACAGAGTAGAATAAGGCATTGTATATTTTCTCTAACAGACTATATTCAGAGTCGTTTTCTTTTATCTTTGGGGCGCCTAGATATTATTAAGATTTTTTTCGATTCACGTAAAATTAGAATTTTGGTATTTTACATGAGAGAGCATATTGAGTTTATGTATATACCCCAAAACAGAGTAGAATAAGGCATTGTATATTTTTTATAATAGACTATATTCAGAGCCATTTTCTTTTAATTTTGGAGCACCTAGATATTATTAAGATTTTTTGATTCGCGAAAAATTAGAATTTCGGTATTTAAGAAGAGAGTGCGTATTGAGTTGGTGTATATACTTCAAAACAGAGTAGAGAATGGCATTGTACATTGTTTCTTACGGATTATAGTCAGAGCAATTTTGCTTTTAACATTGGGGTGCCTAGATACTATTTAGATTATTTTCGATTCACGTAAATTTAGGATTTCGGTATTTTAAAGGAGAGAGCATACTGACTGGTGTATATACCCCAAAACAGAGTAGAAAAAGGCATTGTATATTTTTTCTAACCGATTATATTCAGAGCAATTTTGCTTTTAACATTGGGGTGCCTAGATAATATTTAGATTTTTTTCGATTCGCTTAAATATAGAATATCTATATTTTACATTAGAGAGCATATTGAGTTTGTGTATATACTCCAAAACAGAGTACAATGGAGCATTGTATATTTTTTCTGACAGATTATATTCAGAGCAATTTTGCTTTTAACATTGGGGTACCTAGATAATATTTAGATTTTTTTGATTCGCTTAAAACTTGAATTTCGGTATTTTAACTTAGAGAGCATATTGAGTTGGTGTGTAGACTCCAGAATAGAGTAGAATAAGGCATTGTATATTTTCTGTAATAGACTCTATTCAGAGCCGTTTTCTTTTAACTTTGGTTCTCCTAGATATTATTTAGATTTTTATCGATTCACATAAAATTAGAATTTCGGCATTTCACATGATAGAGCATATTTAGTTGCTGTATATACTACAAAACAGTGTAGAAAATGGCATTGTATATTTTTTAAGAGATTATTTTCAGTTTAATTTTACTTTTAACATTGGGGTGCCTAGATAATATATAGATTTTTTCGATTCGCTTAAATATAGAATTTCTGTATTTTACATGAGAGAGAATATGGAGTTGGTGTTTATACTCCAAAACAGAGTAGAATAGGGCATTGTATATTTTTTCTGACAGATGATATTCAGAGCAATTTTGCCTTTAACATTGGGGTGCCTAGATAATATTTAGATTTTTTTCGATTCGCTTATATATAGAATTTTTGTATTTTACATGAGAGCGCATATGGAGTTTGTGTATATACTCCAAAACAGATTAGAATAGAGCATTTTATATATTTTCTGACAGATTATATTCCGAGCCATTTTCTTTTAACTTCGGGGAGCCTATATATTTTTTAAATTTTTTTTGATTCGCGTAAAATTAGAATTTCGATATTTTACATGAGAGAGCATATTGAGTTGGTGTATATACTCCAAAACCGAGTAGAATAGGGCATTGTATATTTCTTCTGACAGATAATACTAAGAGCAAATTTGTTTTAACATTGGGGTGCCTAGATAATATTTAGATTTTTTTCGATTTCCTTAAATATAGAATTTCTGTATTTTACATGAGAGAGAATATGGAGTTGGTGTATATAATCCAAAACAGAGTTGAATAGGGCATTGTATATTTTTTCTTACAGATTGTATTCAGAGCAATTTTGTTTTTAACATTGGGGTGCCTAGATAATATTTAGATTTTTTTTGATTTACGTAAATTTAGAATTTCTGTATATTTCATTAGAGAGTATACTGAGTTGGTGTATATACCTTAAAAAAGAGTAGAATAAGGCATTGTATATTTTTTCTAACAGACTATATTCAGAGCCATATTCTATTAACTTTGGGGCACCTAGATATTATTTAGATTTTTTTCAATTCGCGTAAAATTAGAATTTCGGTATTTTATATGAGAGAGCATATTGAGTTGGTGTATATACTCCAAAACAGAGTACAATAAAGCATTGTATATTTTTTCTCACAGATTTTATTCAGAGCAATTTTCTTTTTAACATTGGGGTGCCTAGACAATATTTAAATTTTTTTGATTCACGTAAAATTAGAATTTCGGTATTTTACATGGGAGAGCACACTTAGTTGGTGTATATACGCCAAAAGAGAGTAGAATAAGGCATTGTATATTTTTTCTAACAGACTATATTCATAGCCATTTTCATTAAACCTTGGGGCGCCTAGATATTATGTACATTATTTCCATTTGCGTAAAGTTAGAATTTCGGTATTTTACATGAGAGAGCATATTGAGTTGGTTTATATACTACAAAAAAAAGTAGAAAAAAGCATTGTATATTTTCTCTGACTGATTATATTCAGAGCAATTTTCCTTTTAACATTGGGGTTCCTAGATAATATTTAGATATTTTTCGATTCACTTAAATATAGAATTTCTGAATTTTACATGAGAGAGCCTATGGAGTTACTGTATATACTCCATACCAGAGTAGAATAGGGCATTCTATATTTATTCTGAAGGATTATACTCAGAGGAATTTTGTTTTTAACATTGGGTTGCCTAGATAATATTTAGATTTTTTTTGATTCGCTTAAATGTAGAATTTCTGTATTTTACATGAGAGAGAATATGAAGTAGGTGTATATATTACAAAACAAAGTAGAATAGGGCATTTTATATATTTTCTGACAGATTAAATTCACAGCAATTTTTCTTGTAACATTGGGATGCCTAGATAATATTTGGACATTTTTGGATTTGGGTAAAATTAGAATTGCGGTATTTTAAAGGAGAGAGAATACTGAGTTCTGTATATACTACAAAACAGAATAGAATAAGGCATTGTATATTTTTTATAACATACTATATTCAGAGCCGTTTTCTTTCAACGTTGGGGAGACAAGATATTATTTAGATTTTTTTCAATTCGCGTAAAATTAGAATTTCGGTATTTTACATGAAAGGGCATATTGAGTTGGTGTATATACTCCAAAACAAAGTACAATAGGGCATTGTATATTTTTTCTGACAGATTATAATCAGAGCAATCTTGCTTTTAACATTCGGGTGCCTAGATAATATTAAGATATTTTTCGATTCACGTAAAATTAGAATTTCGGTATTTTACATGCGTGATTATATTGAGTTGGTGTATATACTCCAAAACAGAGTAGAATAAGGCATTGTATATTTTTTATAACAAACTATATTCAGAGCAATTTTTTTTTTAACATTACGGTGCCTAGATAATATTTAGATTTTTTGGATTCGGATAAAATTTGAATTTCGGAATTTTACATGAGAGAGAATATTGGGTTGGAGTATATACAACAAAACAAAGTTGAAAAGGGCATTGTATATTTTCTATGACAAATTATATTCAGAGCACTTTTGCTTTTAACATTGGGGTGCCTAAATAATATTTAGATTTTTTTCGATTTGCGTAAAATAAGAATTTTGGTATTTTACATGAGAGAGCACAGTGAGTTCTGGTATATACTCCAAAAAAAGAAGAATAGGGCATTTTATATTTTTTCTGAAAATTATATTCAGACCAATTTTGATTTTTACATTGGGGTGCCTAGATAATATTTACATTTTTTCAATTTGGGGAAAATTAAAATTTTGTTATTTTACATCAGAGAGCATAGTTAGTTGGTGTATATACTCAAAAACTGAGTAGAATAAGGCATTGTATATTTTTTCTACAAGACTATATTCAGAGCCATTTTCTTTTAAGTTTGTGGTGCCTAGATATTATTAAGATTTTTTTTGATTCGCGTAAAATTACAGTTTTGGTATTTTACATAAGAGAGTATATTGAATTGGTGTATATACTCCAAAACAAAGTAGAATAAGGCATTGTGTATTTTGTCTAACAGAGTATATTCAGAGCCATTTTCTTTTAACTTTGGGGCACCTGGATATTATTTAGATTTTTTTCGATTCACGTAAAATTAGAATTTCGGTATTTTACATGAGAGAGCATATTGAGTTGCTGTATATACTCCAAAAAAGAGTAGAAAAGGGCATTGCATATTTTTTCTGACAGATTATATTCAGAGCAATTTTGTTTTTAACATTGGAATGCCTAGATAATATTTAGATTATTTTTCATTCGCTTAGATATAGAATTGCTGTATTTTACTTGAGGAGCATATGGACTTATTGTATATACTCCAAAACAGACTAAAATAGGGCATTGTATATTTTTTCTGACAGATTATATTCAGAGCAATTTTGTTTTTAACATTGGAGTGCGTAGATAATATTTAGATTTTTTTCGATATATGTAAAATTAGAATTTTGGTATCTTTCATAAAAGAGCATACTGAGTTGGTGTTTATACTCCAAAGCAGAGTAGAATACAACATTGTATACTTTGTCTAACAGACTATATTGAGAGTTATTTTCTTTTAACTTTGGGGCGCCTAGATATTATTTAGGTTTTTTCCGATTCACGTAATATAAGAATTTAGGTATTTTACATAAGAGAGCATATTGAGTTGGTGTATGTACTACATAACAGAGTAAAAAAGGCATTGCATATTTTTTCTGACAGATTATATTAAGAGCAATTTTGCTTTTACCTTTGGGGCGCCTAGATATTATTTAGATTTTTTTCGACTCACGTAAAATTATAATTTCGGTATTTCACATGAGAGAGCATATTGAGTTGGTTTATATACTCCAAAACAAAGTAGAAAAGGGCATTGTATATTTTTTCTAACAGACTATATTCTCAGACATTTCCTTTTAACTTTGGGGCACCTAGATATCATTTAGATTTTTTTCGATTCGCATAAAATTATAATTTCGGTATTTTACATGAGAGAGCATATTGAGTTGGTGTATATACTCCAAAACAGAGCAGAAAAAAGCATTGTATATATTTTTGACAGATTATGTTCAGAGAAATTTTGTTTTTAACATTGGGGTGCCTAGAGAATAATTAGATTTTTTCGATTCGGGTAAAATTAGAATTTCTGCATTTTACATGAGAGAGCATATTGGGTTGGTGTATACACTACAACACAGCATAGAAAAGGGCATTGTATATGTTTTCTGACAGATTATATTCAGAGCAATTTTGCTTTTACCTTTGGGGCGCCTAGATATTATTTAGATTTTTTTCGATTCACGTACAATTATACTTTCGGTATTTCACATGAGAGAGCATATTGATTTGGTGTATATACTCCAAAACAGATTAGAAAAAATCATTGTATATTTTTTCTGACAGATTATAATCAGAGAAATTTTGCTTTTAACATTCAAGTGCCTAGATAATATTTAGATTTTTTTCGATTATGGTAAAATTAGAATTTCTGTATTTTACATGAGAGAGCACACTGAGTTGGTGTGTATACTCCAAAACAGAGTAGAATAAGGCGTTGTATATTTTCTCTAACAGACTATATTCAAAGCCATTTCCTTCTAACTTTCGGACGCCTAGATATAATTTAGATTTGTTTCGATTTGCGTAGAATTAGAATTTCAATATTTTACAGGAGAGAGCATATTGAGTTTGTTTATACACTCCAAAAATAGTAGAAAAAAACATTGTATATTTTTTCGGACAGATTATATTCAGAGAAATTTTGTTATTAACATTATGGTGCCTAGATAATATTTAGATTTTTTTCGATTCACATAAAATTAGAATTTCGGTATTTTACATGAGAGAGCATACTGAGTTGGTGTATATACTTCAAAACATAGTAGAATAGGGCATTGTATATTTTTTCTGACAGATTATATTCAGAGCAATTTTGTTTTTAACATTGGGATGCCTAGATAATATTTAGATTTTTTTCTATTCACGTAAATATATAATTTCTGTATTTTACATGAGAGAGAATATTTTGGTTGTGTATATACTACAAAAAAAAAGTAGAAAAGGGCATTGTATATTTTTAATGACAGATTATATTCAGAGCAATTTTCTTTTAACACTGGGGTGCCTAGATAATATTTAGATTTTTTTCGATTCACTTAAATATAGAAATTCTGTATTTTATAGGAGAGAGCATATGGAGTTGGTGTATATACTCCAAAACAGAATAGAATAGGGCATTGTATATTTTTTCTGACGGATTATATTCAGAGCAATTTTGTTTTTAACATTGGGGTGCCTAGATAATATTTAGATTTTTTCGATTCGCTTAAATATACAATTTCTGTATTTTACATGAGAGAGCATATGGAGTTGATGTATATACTCCAAAACAAAGTAGAATAGGGCATTGTATATATTTTCTGACAGAGTATATTCAGATCACTTTTGTTTTTAACATTAGCGTGCCTAGATAATATTTACTTTTTATTCGATTCACGTAAAATTAGAATTTCGGTATTTTACATGAGAGAGCATTCTGAGTTGGTGTATATACTCCAAAACAGAGTAGAATAGGGCATTGTATATTTTGTGTAACAGACTATATTCAGAGCCATTTTTTTTTAACTTTGGGGCGCCTAGATATTATTTAGATTTTTTTCGATTCGCGTAAAATTAGAATTTCGGTATTTTACACGACAGAGCATATTGAGTTGGAATAGTTACTCCAAAACAGAGTAGAAAAAAGCATTGTATATTTTTTCTGAGAGAATATATTCAGATCAATTTTGCTTTTAACTTTGGGGTGCCTAGATAATATTTAGATTTTTTTGATTCACATAAATTAGAATTTCTGTAATTTACAGGAGAGAGCATATGGAGTTGGTTTTTATACTCCAAAACACAGTAGAATAAGACATTGTATATTTTCTCTAACAGACTATATTCAGAGCCATTTTCTTTTAACTTTGGGGCGCCTAGAAAATATTTAGAATTTTTTAGATGTGCGTCAAATTAGAATTTCGGTATTTTACATGAGAGAGCATATTGAGGTGGTGTATATACTCCAAAAGAGACTAGAATAGGGCATTGTATATTTTCTCGGACAGATTATATTACGAGCAATTTTGCTTTTAACATTGGGGTTCCTAGATAATATTTAGATATTTTTCGATTCGTTTAAATATAGAATTTCTATATTTTGCAAGAGAGAGAATATGGAGTTGGTGTATATACCCCAAAACAGAGTAGAATAGGGCATTGTATATTTTCTCTGACAGACTATATTTAGAGCAGTTTTGTTTTTAGCATTGGCGTGCCTAGATAATATTTAGATTTTTTTTGATTCACGGAAATTTAGAATTTCGGTATTTTATATGAGAGAGCATACTGAGTCGGTTTATATACACCGAAACAGAGTAGAAAAAGGCATTGTGTATTTTTTCTAACAGACTATATTCAGAGCCATTTTCTTTTAACTTTGGGGTGCCTAGATATTATTTAGATATTTATCCATTCGCGCAAATTTAGAATTTCGGTATTTTACATGAGAGAGCATATTGAGTTGGAGTATATGCTACAAAACAGAGTAGAAAAGGGCATTGTATATTTTTTCTGACAGATTATTTTCAGAGAAATTTTGCTTTGAACATTGGGGTGCCTAGATAATATTAAGATTTTTTTCAATTCGCTTAAATATACAATTTCTGTATTTTACATAAGAGAGAATATGTAGTTGGTTTATATACTACAAAACAGAGTAGAATAGGGCATTGTATATTTTTTCTGACAGATTTTATTCAGAGCAATTTTTTTTTTTATTATTGTGGTGCCTAGATAATATTTAGATTTTTTTCGATTGATGTAAAATTAGAATTTCGGTATTTTACATGAGAGAGCATACTGAGTTGGTGTATATGCTCCAAAACAGAGTAGAATAGGGCATTGTATATTTTTTATGACAGATTATTTTCAGAGTAATTTTGCTTTGAACATTGGGGTGCCTAGATAATATATAGATTTTTTTCGGTTCGCTTAAATATAGAATATCTGTATTTTACATGAGAGAGAATATGGAGTTGGTGTATATACCCCAAAACAGAGTACAATAGGGCATTGTATATTTTTTCTGACAGATTATATTCATAGAAATTTTGTTTTTGACATTGGGGTGCCTAGATAATATTTAAATTTTTTTGATTTACGTAAAATTAGAATTTCTGTATTTTAAATGAGAGAGCATACTGAGTGGGTGTATATATTCCAAAACAGAGTAGAATAAGGCATTGTATATGTTTTCTAACAGACTATATTCAGAGCCATTTTCTTTTAACTTTGGAGCGCCTAGATATTATTTAGATTTTTCTCGATTCGTGTAAAATTAGAATTTCGGTATTTTACATGAGAGAGCATATTGAGTTGTTTTATATACTACAAAACAGAGTAGAAAAAACGGCATTGTATATTCTTTCTAACAGATTATATTCAGAGCAATTTTGCTATTAACATTGGGGTGCCTAGATAATATTTAGATTTTTTTCGATTCACGTAAAATTAGAATTTCGGTATTTTACATGAGAGAGAATATGGAGTTGGTGTATATACTCCAAAACAGAGTAGAATAGGGCATTGTATATTTTTTATGACAGAGTATATTAAGAGCAATTTTGTTTTTAACATTGGGGTGCCTAGATAATATTTAGATTTTTTTGGATTCAGATAAAATTAGAATATTGGAATTTTACATGAGAGAGCATATTGAGTTGGTGTATATAATACAAAAGAGAGTAGAAAAGGGCATTGTATATTTTTCTGACAGATTATATTGAGAGCAATTTTGCTTTTAACATTGGGGTGCCTAGATAATATTTAGATATTTTTCGATTCATGTAAATTTAGAATTTCGGAATTTTACATGAGAGAGCATACTGAGTTGTTGTATATACCCCAAAAACAGAGTAGAAAAAGGCATCGCATATTTTTTCTAACAGATTCTATTCAAAGCCATTTTCTTTTAACTTTGGGGCGCCTAGATATCATTGAGATTTTTATTGATTCACGTAAAATTAGAATTTCGGTATTTTACATGAGAGAGCATACTGAGTTGGTGTATATATTACAAAACAGAGTAGAATAGAACATTGTATATTTTTCTGACAGACTATATTCAGAGCAATTTTGTTTTTAACATTGTGGTGCCTAGATAATATTTAGATTTTTTTCGATTCGCGTAAATATAGAATTTCTTTATTTTACATGAGAGAGCATATTGAGTTGGTGTATATACCCCGAAACAGAGTAGAATAGGTCATTATATATTTTTTCTGACAGATTATATTCTGAGCAATTTTATTTTTTACATTGGGGTGCCTAGATAATATTTAGATTTTTTTCGATTCACGTACATATAGAATTTCTGTATTTTACATGAGAGAGCATATGGAGTTGGTGTATATCCTCCAAAACAAAGTAGAATAGGGCATTGTATATTTTTTCAGACAGATGATATTCAGAACAATTTTGTTTTAGCATTGGGTTGCCTAGAGTATATTTAGATTTTTCTCGATTCAAGTAAAATTAGAATTAATGTATTTTACATGAGAGAGCATATTGAGTTGGTGTATTTACTACAAAACACATTAGAAAAGGGCATTGTATATTTTTTCGGACAGATAATATTCACAGCAATTTTGCTTGTAACGTTGGGGTGCCTAGATAATATTTAGATTTTCTCGATTCCCTTAAATATAGGATTTCTGTATTTTTCATGAGAGAGCATATGGAGTTTTTGTATATAGTGCGAAACAGTAGAATAGGGCATTGTATATTTTTTCTGACAGATTATATTCAGAACAATTCTTTTTTTAACATTGGGGTGCCTCGATTATATTTAGATTTCTTCGATTCACGGAAAATTAGAATTTCTGTATTTTACATGAGAGACCATACTGAGTGGGTGTATATACTACAAAACAGAGTAGAATAGGGCATTGTATATTTTTTCTGACAGATTATATTCAGAGCAGTTTTGTTTTTAACATTGGGGTGACTTCATAATATTTAGATTTTTTCGATTCGCTTAAATATACAATTTCTCAATTTTTCATTAGAGAGCATATGGGGTTGTTGCATATACTACAAAACAGAGTAGAATATGGCATTGTATATTTTTTCTGACAGATTATATTTAGAGCAATTTTGTTTTTAACATTGGTGTGCCTAGATAATATTTAGATTTTTTCGATTCGGGTAAAATTAGAATTTCTGTACTTTACATGACAGAGCATACAGAGTTGGTGTATATACTCCAAAACAGAGTAGAATAAGGCTCTGTATATTTTCGATAACAGAGTATATTCAGAGCCATTTTCTTTTAAATTAGGGGCGCCTTGATATTATTTAGATTTTATTTGATTCACGTAAAATTGGAATATCGGTATTATAAATGAGTGATCATATGGAGTTGGTGTATATACTTCAAAACAGAGTAGAATTGGGCATTGTATATTTATTCTGAGATATTATATTCAGAGCAATATTGTTTTTAACATTGGGGTGCCTAGATTTTCTTTAGATTGTTTCGATTCAGGTAAAATTAGAATATATGTACTTTACATGAGAGAGGATACTGAGTTGGTGTATATACTCCAAAACAGAGTAGAATAAGGCATTGTATACTTTATCTAAAAGATTATATTTAGAGCCATTTTTTTTGACTTTGGGGCGCCTAGATATTATCTAGAATTTTTTCGTTTGGCGTAATATTATAATTTTGGTGTTTTACATGAGAGAGCATATTGAGTTGGTGTATATACTCCAACAAAGAGTAGAAAAGGGCATTGTATATTTTCTCTGATGGTTATATTCAGAGCAGTTTTGCGTTTAACATTGGGGTGCCTAGATAATATTTCGATATTTTTCGATTCGCTTAAATATAGAATTTCTGTATTTTACAAAAGAGAGCATATGGAGTTGGTGTATATACTCCAAAACAGAGTAGAATATGGCATTCTATATTTTTTCTGACAGATTATATTCAGAGCAGTTTTGTTTTTAGCATTGGGGTGCCTAGATAATATTTAGATTTTTTTGATTCGCTTAAATATAGAATTTCTGTATTTTACATGAGAGAGCATACTGAGTTGGTGTATATACCCCAAAACAGAGTAGAATAAGGCATTGTATATTTTTTCGAACAGACTATTTTCAGCGCCATTATCTTTTAACTTTGTGGCGACTAGATAATATTTAGATTTTTTTCAATTCAGGTAATATTAGAATTTCAATAATTTACATGAGAGAACATATTGAGTTGGTGTATATACTACAAAGCAGAGTAAAAAAGGGCATTGTATATTTTTTCTGACAGATTATATTCAGAGCAAATTTGCTTTTAACACTGCGGTGCATAGATAATATTTAGATTTTTTCGAGTCGGGTAAAATTAGATTTTCTGTATTTTACATGAGAGCGCATACTGTGTTGGGGTATATACTCCAAAACGGAGTAGAATAAGGTATTGTATATTTTTTCTAACAGACTATATTCAGCCCCATTTTCTTTTAACTTTTGGGCACCTAGATATTATTTAGATTTTTTCGATTCGCGTAAAATTTGAATATCTGTATTTTACATGAGAGAGCATATTGAGTTGGTGTATATACTCCAAAAAAAAGTAGAATTGGGCATTGTATATTTTTTCTGACAGATTATATTCAGAGCAATTTTCCTTTTAACATTGTGGTGCCTAGATTATATTTAGATTTTATTGGATTCGCTTAAATATAGAGTTTCTGTATTTTACATGAGAGAGCATATGGAGTTGGTCTATATAGTCCAAAACAGAGTAGAATAAGGCATTGTGTATTTTTTTTCTGACTGATTATATTCACAGCAATTTTGTTTTTATCATTGGGGTGCCTAGATAATATTTAGATTTTTTCGATTCACGTAAAATTGAAATTTCTGTATTTTACATGAGAGAGCATACTGAGTTGGTGTATATACTTTAAAAGAGAATAGAATAAGGCATTGTATATTTTCTCTAACAGACTATAATCAGAGCCATTTAGTTTTAACTTTGGGGCGCCTAGATATTATATAGATTATTTTGGATTCGTGTAAAATTAGAATTTCTGTATTTTACATGAAAAAGGATATTGAGTTGTTTTATATACTCCAAAACAGAGTAGAATAGGGCATTGTATATTTTTTATTACAGATTATATTCAGAGCAATGTTGTTTATAACATTGGGGTGCCTAGATAATATTTTGATTTTCTTTGATTCACGGAAATTTAGAATTTCGGTATTTTATGTGAGAGAGAATATTGAGTTGATGCATATACTACGAAACAGAGTAGAAAATAACATTGTATATTTTTTCTGACAGATTATATTCAGAGCAGTTTTGTTTATAACATTGGGGTTCCTAGATAATATTTAGAATTTTTTCGATTCGCTTCAATATAGAATTTCTGTATTTTACATGAGAGAGCATATGGAGTTGGTGTATATACTCCAAAACAGAGTAGAATAGGGCATTGTATATTTTTTCTGACAGATTATATTCAGAACAATTTTGCTTTTAACATTGTGGTTCATAGATAACATTTAGATTTTTTCGATTCGGGTAAAATTAGAATTTCTGTATTTTACATGAGAGAGCATACTGAGCTGGTGTATATACTCCGAAACAGAGTAGAATAGGGCATTGTATATTTATCCTCACAGTTTATATTCAGAGAAATTTTGTTTTTAACATTGGGGTGCCTAGAATATATTTAGATATTTTCGATTCACGTAAAATTAGAATTTCAGTATTTTACAAGAGAGAGCATACTGAGTTGGTGTACATACTCCAAAAAAGAGTAGAATATGGGATTGTATATTATTTCTGACAGATTATATTAAGAGCAATTCTGTTTTTTACATTGGGGTGACTAGATAATATTTAGATTTTTTCATTTCGGGTATAATTTGATTTTCTGTATTTTACATGAGAGAGCATACTGAGTTGGTGTGTATACTCCGAAACAGAGTAGAAAAAAACATTGTATATTTTTTCTAACAGACTATATTTAGAGCTATTTTCTCTTAACTTTGGGGCGCCTAGATATTATTTATATTTTTTTCGATTTGCGTAATATTAGAATTTCGGTATTTTATATAGGAGAGCATACTGAGTTGGTGTATATACTCCAAAACAAAGTAGAATAGGCTATTGTATATTTTTTCTGACACGTTAAATTTAGGGCATTTTTGCTTTTAACTTTGGGGTGCCTAGATAATATTTAGATTTTTTTCGATTCGCTTAAATATAGAATTTCTGTATTTTTCATTAGAGAGCATATGGAGTTGGTGTATATACTTCAAAACAGAGTAGAATAGGGTATTGTATATTTTTTCTGACAGACTATATTCAGAGCAGTTTTGTTTTTAACGTTGGGGTGCCTAGATAATACACAGATTTTTTCGATTCGCTTAAATATAGAATTTTTGTATTTTACATGAAAGAGCGTATGGAGTTGGTGTATATACTCCAAAACAGAGTAGAATAGAGCATTGTATATTTTTTCTGACAGATTATATTCAGAGCCATTTTATTTATACTTTGGGGCACTTAGAGATTATTTAGATTTTTTTCGATTCGTCTAAAATTAGAATATCGGTATTTTACATGAGAGAGCATATTGAGTTGGTGTATATACTCCAAAACAGAGTAGAAAAGGGCATTGTATATTTTTTCTGACAGATTATATTCAAACAAATTTTCCCTTTAACATTGGGGTACCTAGATAATATTTAGATTTTTTTCTATTTGCTTAAATATCGAATTTCTGTATTTTACATGAGAGAGCATATGGAGTTGGTGTATATACTCCAAAACAGATTAGAATAAAACATTGTATATTTTTTCGGACAGATGGTATTCAGAGCAGTTTCGTTTTTAACATTGGGGTGCCTAGATAATATTTAGATTTATTTCGATTCACTTAAATATAAAATTTCTGTATTTTACATGAGAGAGCATAGGGAGTTGGTGTATATACTCCAAAACAGAGTAGAATAGCGCATTGTATATTTTCTCTGACAGATTATATTAAGAGAAATTTTGCTTTTAACATTGGGGTGCCTAGATAATATTTAGATTTTTTCGATTCACTTAAAATTAGAATTTCGGTATTTAACATGAGAGAGCATACTGAGTTGGTGTATATTCTCCAAAACAGAGTAGAATAGGGTATTGTATATATTTTCTGACAGATTATATTCAGAGCAATTTTGTTTTTAACATTGGGGTGCCTAGATGATATTTAGAATTTTTCGCTTTGGGTAAAATTAGAATTTCTGTATTTTACATGAGAGAGCATATGGAGTTGTTGTCTATACTCCGAAGCAGAGTAGAATAGGTCATTGTATATTTTTTCTGACAGATTAAATTCAGAGCAATTTTTTTATAACATTGGGGTGCCTAGATAATATTTAGATTTTTTCTATTCACGTAAAATTATAATTTCGGTATTTTACATGAGAGAGCATACTGAGTTGCTGTATATACTCCAAAACAAAATGTAAAAGGGTACTGTATATTTCTTCTGACAGATTATATTCAGAGCAGTTTTGTTTTTAACATTCAGGTGCCTAGATAATATTTAGATTTTTTTTAAAAGTGCTTAAATATAGAATTTTTCTATTTTACATGAGAGAACATATGGAGTTATTGTATATACTCCAAAACAGAGTAGAATAGGGCATTGTATATTTTTTCTGACAGATTATATTCAGAGAAATTTTGGTTTTAACATTTTCGTGTCTAGATAATATTTAGATTATTTTGGTTCGGGTAAAATGATAATCTCTGTATTTTACATGAGAGAGCATACTGAGTTGCTGTATATACTCCAAAAGAGAGTAAAATAATGCATTCTATATATTTTTAACAGACTATATTTAGAGCCATTCATTTTTAACTTTGGGGTGCCAAGATATTATTTAGATTTCTTTCGATTCTCGTAAAATTAGAATATCGATATTTTGCATAAGAGAGCGTATTGAGTTGGTGTATATACTCCAAACCAGCGTAAAAAAGGGCATTGTATATTTTTTCTGACAGATTATATTTAGACCAATTTTGCGTTTAACATTGGAATGCCTAGATAATATTTAGATTTTTTTCGATTCGCTTAAATATAGAATTTCTGTATTTTACATGAGAGAGCATATTGAGTTGGTGTATATACTCCAAAACAGAGTAGAATAGGGCATTGTTTATTTTTTCTTACAGATTATATTCAGAGCAATTTTTTTTTTAACATTGGGGGCCCTAGACAATATTTAGATTTTTTCAATAAGGGTAAAATTAGAATTTCTGTATTTTACATGAGAGAGCATACTGAGTTGGTGTATATACTCCAAAACAAAGTAGAATAGGGCATTGTTTTTTTATTCTGAAAGATTATATTCAGAGCAATTTTGTTTTTAACATTGGGGTGCCTAATTAATATTTAGATTTTTTTGATTCGGGTAAAATTAGAATTTCTGTATTTTACATGAGAGAGCATATTGAGTTGGTGTATATACTACAAAACAAAGTGGAAAACGGAATTCTATATTTTTTCTGACATATTATATTCAGAGCAATTTTGCTTATAACATTGGGGTGCCTAGGTAATATTTAGATTATGTTCGATTCGCTTAAATATAGAATTTCCGTATTTTACATGAGAGAGCATATGGAGTTGGTGTATATACTACAAAACCAAGTAGAATAGGGCATTGTATATTTTTTGTTACAGATTATATTCAGTGCAATTTTGCTTTTAACACTGGGGTGCCTAGATAATATTTAGATTTTTTCGATTGGGGTAAAATTAGAATTTTGATATTTTACATGAGAGAGCATACTGAGTTGGTGTATATACTCCAAAAAAAAGTAGAATAAGGCATTGTATATTTTTTGTAACCGGCTCTATTTGGAGCCATTTTCTTTTTCCTTTGGGGCGCCTGGATATTATTTACATTAATTTCGATTCACGTAAAATTAAAATTTCAGTATTTTACATCAGAGAGCATATTGAGTTGGTGTATATACTCAAAACAGAGTAGAAAAAGGCATTGTATATTTTTTCTGACAGATTATATTTAAAACAATTTTGCTTTTAACATTGGGGTGCCTAGATAATATTTAGATTTTTTTCGATTTACGTAAAATTAGAATTCCAGTATTTTACATGAGAGAGCATATGGAGTTGTTGTATATACTCCAAAACGGAATAGAATGAGGCATTGTGTATTTTCTCTGACAGATTATATTCAGAGCAGTTTTGTTTTTTACACTGTGCTGCCTAGATAATATTTAGATTTTTTTCGATTCTCGTAAAGTTAGAAGTTTGGTATTTAACACGAGAGAGCATACTGAGTAGGTGTATATACTCCAAAACAGAAAAGAATAGAATATTGTATATTTTCTCTGACAGATTGTATTCAGAGCAATTTTGTTTTTAACATTGGGGTGCCTAGATAATATTTAGATTTTTTGGATTCGGGCAAAATTAGAATTTCTGTATTTTACATGAGAGAGCATATTGAGTTGGTGTATATACTACAAAACAGAGTAGAAAACGGCATGTATATTTTTTCTGACAGATAATATTCAGAGCAATTTAGCTTATAACACTGGGGTGCCTAGGTAATATTTAGATTTTTATCGATTACTTAACTATAGAATTTCCGTATTTTACATGAGAGAGCATATGGAGTTTTTGTATGTACTCCAAAATAGAGTAGAATAGGGCATTGTATATTTTTTCTGACAATATATTTAGAGCAATTTTGTTTTTAACATTGCGGTGCCTAGATAATATTTAGATTTTTTTCGATTCCAGTAAAATTAAAATTTCGGTATTTTACATAAGAGAGCATACTGAGTTGTTGTACATACTCCAAAACAGACTAGAATAAGGCATTGTATATTTATTCTAACAGAGTATAATCAGAGCCATTTTTTTTTAATTTTGGAGCGCCTAGATATCATTTACATTTTTTCGATTCGGGTAAAATTATAATTTCTGTATTTTACATGATAGGGCACACTGAGTTTCTGTATATACTCCAAAACATAGTAGAATAGGGCATTGTATATTTTTTCTGACAGATTATATTCAGAGCAATTTTGTTTTTAAGATGGGTGTACCGAGATAATATTTAAATTTTGTTCGATTCACGTAAAATTAGAATTTCTGTATATTATACAAGATAGCATACTTAGTTGGTGTTTACACTCCAAAACAGAGTAGAATAAGGCATTGTATATTTTTTCTAACAGACTATATTCAGAGCCACTTTCTTTTAACTTTGGGGCGCCTACAAATTATATCCATTTTTTTCGATTCACATAATATTATAATTTCGGTATTTTACATGAGAGAGAATATTGAGTTGGTGTATATACTCCAAAAAAGAGTTGATAAGGAAAACGTATATTTTTTCTGACAGATTATATTCAGAGAAACTTTGCTTTTAAAATTGGGGTGCCTAGATAATATTTAGATTTTTTTCAATACATGTAAATTTAGAATTTATTTTACATGAGAGAGCATACTGAGTGGGTGTATATACTCCAAAACAGAGTAGAATAGGGCATTATTTTTTTTTCTAACAGATTATATTCAGAGCAATTTTCCTTTTAACATTCGGGTACCTAGATAATATTTAGATTTTTTCGATTTGAGTAAAATTATAATTTCTGTATTTTACATGAGAGAGCATACTGAGTTGGTGTCTATACTCCAAAACAAAGTAGAACAGGGCATTGTGTATTTTTCTTGACAGATTATATTCAGAGCAATTTTGTCTTTAACATTGGGGTGCCTAGATAACCTTTAGAATTTTTGCGATTCACGTAAATTAGAATTTCGGTATTTTACATGAGAGAGCATATGGAGTTGGTGTATATACTCCAAAACCGAGTAGAATATAGAATTGTATATTTTTTCTATCAGACTATATTTAGAGCCATTTTATTTTATCTTTGGGGCGCCTAGATATTATTTAAATTTATATCGATTCATGTAAAATTATAATTTCAATATTTTACATGAGAGAGCATATTGAGTTGGTTTATATACTATAAAACAAAGAAGAAAAGGGCATTTTATATTTTTTTGGACAGATTATATTCAGAGCAATTTTGCTTTTAACATTAGGGTGCCTAGATTATATTTAGATTTTTTTCGATTTCTTAAATATAGAATTTCGGTATTTCACATGAGAGAGCATATGGAGTTGGTGTATATACTCCAAAACAGAGTAGAATAGGTCATTGTATATTTTTTCTGACAGATTATATTCAGAGAAATTTTGTTTTTAACATTGGTGTACCGAGATAATATTTAGATTTTGTTCGATTATCGCAAAGTAAGAATTTCGGTATATTACATAAGATAGCATACTTAGTTGGTGTTTACACTCCAAAACAGAATAGAATAAGGCATTGTATATTTTTTGTAACATACTATATTCAGAGCCATTTTCTTTTAACATTGGGGCGCCTAGATAATATTTCGATTTTTTTTGGATTCGCTTAAATATAGAATTTCTGTATTTTTCATGAGAGAGCATATGGAGTTGGTGTATATACACCAAAACAATGTAGAATAGGTCATTGTATATTTTTTCTGACATTATATTCCGAGCAATTTTTTTTTAACATTGGGGTTCCTAGATAATATTTAGATTTTTTCGATTCTGGTAAAATTAGAATTTCTGTATTTTACATGAGAGAGCATACTGAGTTTATGTATATACTCCAAAACAGAGTAGAATAAGGCATTGTATATTTTTTCTAACAGACTATCTTCAGAGCCATTTTCTTTTAACTTTGGGGCGCCTAGATATTATTTAGATTTCTTTCGATTTGCGTAAAATTAGAATTTCGGTATATTACATGAGACAGCACATTGAGTTGGTGTATATACTCCAAAGCAGAGTAGAAAAGGGCATTGTATGTTTTTACTGACAGATTATATTCAGAGCAATTTTACTTTAAACATTGGGGTGTCTAGATAATATTTAGATTTTTTTCAATTCACTTAAATTTAGAATTTTGGTATTTTACATGAGAGAGCATACAGAGTTGGTGTACATACTCCAAAACAAAGTAGAATAGGGCATTGTATATTTTGTCTGAAAGATTATAATCAGAGGAATTTTTTTTTAACATAGGGGTGCCTGGAGAATATTTTGATTTATTCTCGATTCATGTAAAATTAGAATTTCGGTATTTTACATGAGAGAGCATACTAAGTTGGTGTATATACTCTAAAACAAACTAGAATAAGGCATTGTATTTTTTTTCTAGCAGACCATATTCAGAGCCATTTTCTTTTAACTTTGTGGTGCCAAGATATTATTTAAATTTTTATCGATTTATGTAAAATTTGAATTTCGGTATTTTACATGAGAGAGGATATTGAGTTGATGTATATACTAAAAAACAGAGTAGAAAACGTCAATGTATATTTTTTCTGACAGATTATATTCAGAGCAATTTTGCTTTTAACATTCGGTTGCCTAGATAATATTTAAATTTTTTTGGATTCGCTTAAATATAGAATTTCTGTATTTTACATTAGAGAGCATATGGCGTTGGTGTATATACTCCAAAAGAGAGTAGAATAGAGCATTGTATATTTTTTCTGTCAGATGATATTCACTGAAATTTTGTTTTTAACATTGGGTTTCCTAGATAATATTTAGCTTTTTTTCGATTCACATAAAATTAGAATTTCAGTATTTTTTTTTTTTTTTTTTTTTTTTTTAATTTTTTATTGGATTATAGGTTTTGGGGTACATGAGCAGAGCATGTAAGACAGTTGCGTAGGTACACACATGGCAGTGTGCTTTGCTTTTCTTCTCCCCTTCACCCACATTTGGCATTTCTCCCCAGGCTATCCCTCCCCACCTCCCCCTCCCACTGGCCCTCCCCTTTTCCCCCCAATAGACCCCAGTGTTTAGTACTCCCCTTTCTGTGTCCATGTGTTCTCATTTTTCGTCACCCACCTATGAGTGAGAATATGCGGTGTTTCATTTTCTGTTCCTGTGTCAGTTTGCTGAGGATGATGTTCTCCAGATTCATCCATGTCCCTACAAACGACACGAACTCATCATTTCTGATTGCTGCATAATATTCCATGGTGTATATGTGCCACATTTTTCCAATCCAGTCTATTATCAGTGGGCATTTGGGTTGATTCCAGGTCTTTGCTATTGTAAACAGTGCTGCAATGAACATTCGTGTACATGTGTCCTTATAGTAGAACGATTTATAGTCTTTTGGATATATACCCAGTAATGGGATTGCTGGGTCAAATGGAATTTCTATTTCTAAGGCCTTGAGGAATCGCCACACTGTCTTCCACAATGGTTGAACTAATTTACACTCCCACCAACAGTGTAAAAGTGTTCCTTTTTCTCCACATCCTCTCCAGCATCTGTTGTCTCCAGATTTTTTAATGATCGCCATTCTAACTGGCGTGAGATGGTATCTCAATGTGGTTTTGATTTGCATCTCTCTGATGACCAGTGACGATGAGCATTTTTTCATATGATTGTTGGCCTCATATATGTCTTCTTTCGTAAAGTATCTGTTCATATCCTTTGCCCACTTTTGAATGGGCTTGTTTGTTTTTTTCCTGTAAATCTGCTTGAGTTGTTTGTAAATTCTGGATATCAGCCCTTTGTCAGATGGGTAGACTGCGAAAATTTTTTCCCATTCTGTTGGTTGCCGATCCACTCTAGTGACTGTTTCTTTTGCCGTGCAGAAGCTGTGGAGTTTCATTAGGTCCCATTTGTCTATTTTGGCTTTTGTTGCCAATGCTCTTGGTGTTTTGTTCATGAAGTCCTTGCCTACTCCTATGTCCTGGATAGTTTTGCCTAGATTTCCTTCTAGGGTTTTTATGGTGCCAGGTCTTATGTTTAAGTCTTTAATCCATCTGGAGTTAATTTTAGTGTAAGGTGTCAGGAAGGGGTCCAGTTTCTGCTTTCTGCACATGGCTAGCCAGTTTTCCCAACACCATTTGTTAAACATGGAATCCTTGCCCCATTGCTTATTTTTGTCAGGTTTATCAAAGATTGTATAGTTGTATGTATGTTGTGTTGCCTCCGGTGCCTCTGTTTTGTTCCATTGGTCTATATCTCTGTTTTGGTACCAGTACCATGCTGTTTTGATTACTGTAGCCTTGTAGTATAGTTTGAAATCCGGTAGTGTGATGCCCCCCGCTGTGTTCTTTTTGCTTAGAATTGACTTGGCTATGCGGGCTCTCTTTTGGTTCCATATGAAGTTCATGGTGGTTTTTTCCAGTTCTGTGAAGAAAGTCAATGGTAGCTTGATGGGGATAGCGTTGATTCTGTAAATTACTTTGGGCAGTATAGCCATTTTCACGATATTAATTCTTCCTAACCATGAACATGGAATGTTTCTCCATCTGTTTGTGTCCTCTCTGATTTCGTTGACCAGTGGTTTGTAGTTCTCCTTGAAGAGGTCTCTTACGTTCCTTGTGAGTTGTATTCCAAGGTATTTTATTCTTTTTGTAGCAATTGCGAATGGCAGTTCGCTCTTGATTTGGCTTTCTTTAAGTCTGTTATTGGTGTAGACGAATGCTTGTGATTTTTGCACATTGATTTTATATCCTGAGACTTTGCTGAAGTTGCTTATCAGTTTCAGGAGTTTTTGGGCTGAGGCAATGTGGTCTTCTAGGTATACTATCATGTCGTCTGCAAATAGAGACAATTTGGCTTCCACCTTTCCTATTTGAATACCCTTTATTTCTTTTTCTTGCCTGATTGCTCTGGCTAGAACTTCCAGTACTATATTGAATAGGAGTGGTGAAAGAGGGCATCCTTGTCTAGTGCCAGATTTCAAAGGGAATGCTTCCAGTTTTTGCCCATTCAGTATGATATTGGCTGTTGGTTTGTCATAAATAGCTTTTATTACTTTGAGATACGTTCCATCGATACCGAGTTTATTGAGGGTTTTTAGCATAAAGGGCTGTTGAATTTTGTCAAATGCCTTCTCTGCATCAATTGAGATAATCATGTGGTTTTTGTTTTTGGTTCTGTTTATGTGGTGAATTACATTTATAGACTTGCATATGTTGAACCAGCCTTGCATCCCCGGGATGAATCCTACTTGATCATGATGAATAAGTTTTTTGATTTGCTGTTGCAATCGGCTTGCCAATATTTTATTGAAGATTTTTGCATCTATGCTCATCATGGATATTGGCCTGAAGTTTTCTTTTCTTGTTGGGTTTCTGCCACGTTTTGGTATCAGAATGATGTTGGTCTCATAAAATGATTTGGGAAGGATTCCCTCTTTTTGGATTGTTTGAAATAGTTTTAGAAGAAATGGTGCCACCTCTTCCTTGTGTGTCTGGTAGAATTCGGCTGTGAACCCGTCTGGACCCGGGCTTTTTTTGTGTGGTAGGCTCTTAATTGCTGCCTCAACTTCAGACCTTGTTATTGGTCTATTCATAGTTTCAGCTTCCTCCTGGTTTAGGCTTGGGAGGACACAGGAATCCAGGAATTTGTCCATTTCTTCCAGGTTTACTAGTTTATGCGCATAGAGTTGTTTGTAATATTCTCTGATGATGGTTTGAATTTCTGTGGAATCTGTGGTGATTTCCCCTTTATCATTTTTTATTGCATCTATTTGGTTGTTCTCTCTTTTATTTTTAATCAATCTGGCTAGTGGTCTATTTTGTTGATTTTTTCAAAAAACCAGCTCTTGGATTTATTGATTTTTTGAAGGGTTTTTCGTGTCTCAATCTCCTTCAGCTCAGCTCTGATCTTAGTTATTTCTTGTCTTCTGCTGGGTTTTGAGTTTTTTTGGTCTTGGTCCTCTAGCTCTTTCAATTTTGAAGATAGGGTGTCAATTTTGGATCTCTCCATTCTCCTCATATGGGCACTTATTGCTATATACTTTCCTCTAGAGACTGCTTTAAATGTGTCCCAGAGGTTCTGGCACGTTGTGTCTTCGTTCTCATTGGTTTCGAAGAACTTCTTTATTTCTGCCTTCATTTCGTTGTTTACCCAGTCAACATTCAACAGCCGGTTGTTCAGTTTCCATGAGGCTGTGCGGTTCTGGGTCGGTTTCTGAATTCTGAGTTCTAACTTGATTGCACTATGGTCTAAGAGACTGTTTGTTATGATTTCAGTTGTTTTGCATTTGTTGAGCAGTGCTTTACTTCCAATTATGTGGTCAATTTTAGAGTAGGTGTGATGTGGTGCTGAGAAGAATGTGTATTCTGTGGATTTGGGGTGGAGAGTTCTGTAAATGTCTATCAGGTTTGCTTGCTCCAGGTCTGAGTTCAAGCCCTGGATATCCTTGTTGATTTTTTGTCTGGTAGATCTGTCTAGTATTGACAGTGGAGTGTTAAAGTCTCCCACTATTATTGTGTGAGAGTCTAAGTCCTCTTGTAAGTCCTTAAGAACTTGCCTTATGTATCTGGGTGCTCCTGCATTGGGTCCATACATGTTTAGGATCGTTAGCTCTTCTTGTTGTATCGATCCTTTTACCATTATGTAATGGCCTTCTTTGTCTCTTTTGATCTTTGTTGCTTTAAAGTCTATTTTATCGGAGATAAGAATTGCAACTCCTGCTTTTTTTTGCTTTCCATTTGCTTGGTAAATCTTCCTCCATCCCTTTATTTTGAGCCTTTGTGTATCCTTGCATGTGAGATGGGTTTCCTGGATACAGCACACTGATGGGTTTTGGCTTTTTATCCAATTTGCCAGTCTGTGTCTTTTGATTGGTGCATTTAGTCCATTTACATTTAGGGTTAATATTGTTATGTGTGAATTTGATACTGCCATTTTGATGCTAAGTGGCTGTTTTGCCTGTTAGTTGTTGTAGATTCTTCATTATGTTGATGCTCTTTAGCATTCAGTGTGATTTTGGAATGGCTGGTACTGGTTGATCCTTTCTATGTGTAGTGCCTCTTTTAGGAGCTCTTGTAAAGCAGGCCTGGTGGTGACAAAATCTCTGAGTACTTGCTTGTTCGCAAAGGATTTTATTTTTCCTTCACTTCTGAAGCTCAGTTTGGCTGGATATGAAATTCTGGGTTGAAAGTTCTTTTCTTTAAGAATGTTGAATATTGGCCCCCACTCTCTTCTGGCTTGTAGTGTTTCTGCCGAGAGATCTGCTGTGAGTCTGATGGGCTTCCCTTTGTGGGTGACCTGACCTTTCTCTCTGGCTGCCCTTAGTATTCTCTCCTTTATTTCAACCCTGTTGAATCTGACGATTATGTGCCTTGGGGTTGCTCTTCTTGCGGAATATCTTTGTGGTGTTCTCTGAATTTCCTGCAATTGAGTGTTGGCCTGTCTTGCTAGGTGGGGGAAATTTTCCTGGATGATGTCCTGAAGAGTATTTTCCAGCTTGTATTCATTCTCTTCCTCTTCTTCTGGTATACCTATCAAACGTAGGTTAGGTCTTTTCACATAGTCCCACATTTCTTGGAGACTTTGTTCATTCCTTTTTGTGCTTTTTTCTCTGATCTTGGTTTCTCGTTTTATTTCATTGAGTTGGTCTTCGACTTCAGATATTCTTTCTTCTGCTTGGTCAATTCGGCTATTGAAACTTGTGCATGCTTCGCAAAGTTCTCGTATTGTGTTTCTCAGCTCCTTTAATTCATTCATATTCCTCTCTAAGTTATCCATTCTTGTTATCATTTCCTCGAATCTTTTTTCAAATCTTTTCTCAAGGTTCTTAGTTTCTTTGCATTGATTTAATACATGATCTTTTAGCTCACCAAAGTTTCTCATTATCCATCTTCTGAAGTCTAATTCCGTCATTTCGTCACAGTCATTCTCCGTCCAGCTTTGTTCCCTTGCTGGTGAGGAGTTTTGGTCCATTCTAGGAGGCGAGGTGTTCTGGTTTCGGGGGGTGTTTTCCTCCTTTTTGCGCTGGTTTCTTCCCATCTTTGCGGTTTTGTCCGCTGGTCGTCTGCGTAGTTGCTGACTTTTCGATTGGGTCTCTGAGTGGACACCCTGAATGTTGATGATGAAGTATTTCTGTTGCTTGGTTTTCCTTCTACCAGTCTAGCCCCTTCGCTGTACGAGTGCTGAGGTCCGCTCCAGACCCTGCTTGTCTGGGGTGCACCTCTAGCAGCTGTGGCACAGCGAGGGATGCTACCAGTTTCTTTTTCTGCTATCTTTGTCCCAGGATGGTGCCTGCCTAATGTCAGTCTTTTGGATATAGAGGGGTCAGGGAGCTGCTTGAGGAGACAGTTTGTACTTTATAGGGGTTTAATTGCTGAGCTGTTAGCTGTGTTGTTCATTCAGGGCTGTTAGGCTGCTATGTTTGATTCTGCTGCAACAGAGCTCATTAAAAAAACCCTTTTTTTTCTCAAATGCTGTGTTGAGGGGTTTGGGCTTTATTTTTAGATGTCCGTTGAGGTCCTGCCCAGCTAGAATGCAGACTAGCCACTGTTTGCCTGCCGAGGCTCTGCCCTGCTGTTGTGAGGCTCGCCCAGGCTCCGCTGTTCTGCTGTTCTCCACCACGCCCTGCGGCGGAGTCTCTCTGTTGTAGCGGGTTGCCTCGGCGACAGCAGGCTGCGTCAGCAGTGGGCGTGTATCTCAGTAGGGACGGGTTGCCTCGGCAACAGCTGGCTGCGTCAGCAATGGGCGTGTATCTCAGTTGGGGCGGGTTACCTCGGTAATGGTGGCCGCCCCTCCCCCTCAGAGCGTCTCGGGTTGTCTGCACGGGGCTTGTTTGAAATCGCGGTTTTGTTCGTCCCACTGGGCCAATCCTAACGCTCTGTTCCTGCAATCCCCTGGGCTGGCCCACTGTTCAAGTCTAGCTCAGTCTCAAGTCCAGCCCTCTTACGTCTCCAGTTGCCGGTTCAACGGGGCACCCGGACAAGTGTGCCCTGTGGGGAGCGCTGGGTAGGGCCGGCCGCCGCCACCCCGGCTGCCGGCTTTGCCAGGCGTAATATCTGCCTGGCGTCCCACGTCTCCTCTTCACTTGGGAATTTCCCCATTCCGTGAGCAACAAAGATCAGTCTGGAAATGCAGCTCAGACTCACCTCTCCGCAGACACAACAAGAACTCCAATCCTGGGTTGTTCTCACAGCGCCATCTTGAGTCCTCCCCGAGATTATTTCCCCATTTTCTTTTAACATTGGGGCGCCTAGATATTATTTAGATTTTCTTCGATTTCAGTAAAATTAGAATTTCAGTATTTTACATGAGAGAGCATATTGATTTGGTGTATACAATCCAAAACAAAGTAGAAAAGGGCATTGTATATTTTTTTGACAGAGTATATTCAGAGCAATTTTGCTTTTAACATTGGGATGCTTAGATTATATTTAGATATTTTTCGATTCACGTAAAATTAGAATTTCGGTATTTTACATGAGAGAGCATACTGAGTTGGTGAATATACTCCAAAAGTGAGTAGAATAAGGCATTATGTATTTTTCTTTGACAGATTATATTAATAGAAATTTTGCTTTTAATACTGGGGTGCCTAGAAAACATGTAGATTTATTCGATTCGGGTAAAATTAGAATTTCTGTATTTTACATAAGAGAGCATATGGAGTTGGTGTATAAACTCCAAAACAGAGTAGAATAGCGCATTGAATATATTTTCTGACAGATTATATTCAGAGCAATTTTTTTTTAACATTGGGGTGCCTATATAAAATTTAGATTTTTTTTGATTCGTGTAAAATTAGAATTTCGGTATTTTACATGAGAGAGCATACTGAGTTGGTGTATATACTCCAAAACAGAGTAGAATAAGGCATTGTATATTTTTTCTAACAGACTATATTCCGAGCCATTTTCTTTTTTCTTTGGGGCGCCTAGATATTATGTAGATTTATTTCGATTCGCGTAAAATTACAATGTTTGCATTTCACAAGAGAGAGCCTATTGAGTTGGGTTATATACTGCAAAACAGAGTAGAAAAGGGCATTGTATATTTCTTCTGACAGAATATATTCTCAGCAATTCTGCTTTTAACATTGGGGTGCCTAGATTATATTTGGATATTTTTCGATTTGCTTTAATATAGAATCTCTTTATTTTACATGAGAGAGCATATTGAGTTGATGTATATACTCCAAAACAGGGTACAAAAGGGCATTGAATATTTTTTCTGACAGAATATATTCAGAGCAATTTTGTTTTTAACATTGGTGTGCCTAGTTTATATGTAGAATTTTTTTGATTCGCTTATAGAATTTCTGTATTTTACATGAGAGAGCATACTGAGTTAATGTATATACTCCAAAACAGAGTAGAATAAGGCATTGTATATTTTTTTTAACAGACTATATTCAGAGCCATTTTTTATTAACTTTGGGGCGCCTAGATATTATTAAGATTTTTTTCGGTCCACGTAAATTTAGAATTTCAGTATTTTACATGAGAGAGCATACTGAGTTGGTGTATATACTTTAAAACAGAGTAGAATAAGGCATTGTATATTTTTTCCAACAGACTATATTCCGAGCCATTTTCTTATAACTTTGGGGCGCCTAGATATTATTTAGATTTCTTTCAATTAGCGTATAATTAGAATTTCGGTATTTTACATGAGAGAGCATACTGAGTTGGTGTATATGCTCCAAAACCGAGTAGAATAAGGCATTGTATGTTTTTTCTAACATACTATATTCCGAGCAATTTTCTTTTAACTTTGAGGCGCCTAGATATTATTTAGATTTTTTTGGATTCACGTAAAATTATAATTTCTACATTTTACATGAGAGAGCCTATTGAGTTGGTGTATATACTCCGAAACAGAGTAGAAAAGGGCATTGTATATTCCTTCTTACAGATTATATACAGAGAAATTCTGCTTTCAACATTGGGGTGCGTGGATAATATTTAGATTTTTTTCGATTCGCTTAAATATAGAATTTCTGTATTTTACATGACAGAGCATACTGTGTTGTTGTATATACTCCAAAACAGGGTAGAATAAGGCATTGAATATTTTTTCTGACAGATTAGATTCAGAGCAATTTTGTTTTTAACATTGGGGTGCCTCGATTATATGTACATTTTTTTCGATTCGCTTAAATATAGAATTTCTGTATTTTACATGAGAGAGCATGTTCAGTCGGGGTATATACTCCAAATCAGAGTAGAATAGGGCATTGTATATTTTTTCTGACAGATTATATTCAGAGCAATTTTTTTTATAACATTGGGGTTCCTAGATAATATTTAGATTTTGTCGATTCGGGTAAAATTAGAATTTCTTTTTTTACATGAGAGAGCATACTGAGTTGGTGTATATACTCCAAAACAGAGTAGAATAAGGCATTGTATATTGTTTCTGACAGATTATATTGAGAGCAATTTTGCTTTTAATATTGGGGAGCCTAGATTATATTTAGATATTTTTCGATTCGCTTTAATATAGAATTTTTGTATTTTACATGAGAGAGCATATAGAGTTGCTGTATATACTCAAAAACAATGTAGAATAGGGCATTGTATATTTTTTCTAACAGATTATATTCAGAGCAATTTTGTTTTTAACATTGTGGTGCCTAGAAAACATTTACATTTATTAGATTCGGGTAAAATTAGAATTTCTGTATTTTACATGAGAGAGCATACTGAGTTGGTGTATATACTCCAAAACAGAGTAGAGTAAGGCATTGTATATTTTCTCTAACAGACTATATTCAGAGCCAGTTCCTTTTAACTTTGGGGTGCCTAGATATTATTTAGATTTTTTTCGATTCGCGTAACATTAGAATATCAGTTTTATACGTGAGAGAGCATAATGAGTTAGTGTATATAATCCAAAACAGAGTAGAAAAAAGAATTGTATATTTTTTCTGAACAGATTATATTCAGACCAATTTTGCTTTTAACATTCGTGTGCCTAGATAATATTTAGATTTTTTTCGATTCACGTAAATTTAGAATTTCAGTATTTTACATGAGAGAGTACACTGAGTTGGTGTATGTACTCCAAAACAGAATAGAATAAGGAATTTTATATTTTCTCTGACAGATTATATTCAGAGCAATTTTCCTTTTAACATTGGGGTGCCTAGATAATATTTATATTTTTTTCGATTCACTTAAATATAGAATTTCTGTATTTTACATGAGAGAGCATATGGAGTTGGTGTATATACCCCAAAGCAGAGTAGAAAAGGGCATTGTATATTTTTTCTGACAGTTTATATTCAGAGCAATTTTGCTTTTACCATTCTGGTGCCTAAATAATGTTTACATTTTTTTCGATTCACGTAAAATTCGAATTTCCGTATTTTACATGAGAGAGCATACTGAGTTGGTGTATATACTCCAAAACAGAGTAGAATAAGGCATTGTATATTTTTTCTGACAGACTATATTCAGAGCAATTTTGCATTTAACATTGGGGTGCCTAGATTATATTTAGATATTTTTCGATTCGCTTTAATATTGAATTCCTGTATTTTACATGAGAGAGCATATGGAGTTGGTGTATATACTCCAAAACAGAGTAGAAAAGGCCATTGAATATTTTTTCTGACAGATTATATTCAGAGCAATTTTGTTTTTAACATTGGGGTGCCTAGTTTATATGTAGATTTTTTTTGATTTGCTTAAATATAGAATTTCTGCATTTTACATGAGAGAGCATACTGAGTTGGTGTATATATTCCAAAACAGAGTACAATAAGGCACTGTATATTTTCTCTAACATACTATATTCCGAGTCATTTTTTTTTTAATTTGGGGTGCCTAGATATTATTTAGATTTTCTTCGATTCGTGTAAAATTAGAATTTCTGTGTTTTAATTGAGAGAGCAAACTGAGTTGGTGTATATACTCCAAAACCGAGTACAATAAGGCATTGTATATTTTTTTAACAGACTATATTCTGAGCCATTTTCTTTTAACTTTGAGGCGCCTAGATATTATTTAGATTTATTTCAGTTCACATAAAATTAGAATTTTTGCATTTTACATGAGAGAGCCTATTGAGTTGGTGTATATACTCCAAAACAGAGTATAAAAGGGCATTGTATATATCTTCTGACAGATTATATTCAGAGCAATTCTGCTTTTAACATTGGGGTGCCTGGATAGTATTTATATTTTTTTCAATTCGCTTAAATATAGAACTTCTGTATTTTACATGAGAGAGCATACTGAGTTGATGTATATACTCCAAAACAGAGTAGAATAAGGCATTGTATATTTTTTCTAACAGACTATATTCAGAGCCATTTTTTTTAACTTTGGGGTGCCTAGATAATATTTAGATTTTTTTCGATTCACGTAAAATTAGAATTTCGGTATTTCACGTGAGAGAGCATATTGAGTTGGTGTATATACCCTAAAACAGAGTAGAAAAGGTCATTGTATATTTTTTATGACAGTTTATATTCATACCAATGTTGCTTTTACCATTCGGGTGCCTAAATAACATTTAGATTTTGCCGATTCGGGTGAAATTAGAATTTGGTATTTTACATGAGAGAGCATTCTGGGTTGGTGCATATGCTACAAAACAGAGTAGAATAAGGCATTGTATATTTCTTGCAACAGATAATATTCCGAGCCATTTTCTTATAACTTTGGGGCGCCTAGATATAATTTAGGTTTTTTTTCAATTCGTGTAAAATTAGAATTTCGGTATTTTACATGAGAGAGCATACTGAGTTGGTGTAAATACCCCAAAACAGAGTAGAATAAGGCATTGTATATTTTCTCTAACATACTATATTCTGAGCCATATTCTTTTAACTTTGGGCGCCTAGATATTATTTAGATTTTTTTCGATTCGCATAAAATTTGAATTTCTGCATTTTAAATGAGGGAGCCTATTGACTTGGTGTATATACTCCAAAACAAATTAGAAAAGCGCACTGTATATTTCTTCTGACAGATTATATTCAGAGCAACTTTGCTTTTAACATTGGGGTGCCTGTATAATATTTAGATATTTTTCGATTCGCTTAAATATACAGTTTCTGTATTTTACATGAGAGAGCATACTCAGTTGGTGTATATACTCCAAAACAGAGGAGAATAAGGCATTGTATATTTTTTCTGACAGATTATATTCAGAGCAATTTTGCTTTTAACATTCAGATGCCTAAATAATATTTAAAATTTTTTGATTAATGTAAAATTTGAATTTCAGTATTTTACATGAGAGAACATACTGAGTTGGCGTATATACTCCAAAAGAGAGTAGAATAAGGCATTGTATATTTTTTGACAGATTATAGTAATAGAAATTTTGCTTTTAATATTGGGGTGCCTAGATTATATTTAGATTTTTTTTGATTCACTTAAATATAAAATTTCTGTATGTTACATGAGACAGTATATTGAGTTGGTGTATATATTCCAAAACAGAGTAGAATAGGGCATTGTATAGTTTGTCTGACAGATTATCTTCAGGGTAATTTTGTTTTTAACATTGTGGTTCCTAGAGTATATTTAGATTTTTTCGATTTGGGTAGCATTAGAATCTATATTTTACATGAGAGAGCATACTGAGTTGGTGTATATACTCCAAAGCAAAGTAGAATAAGGCATTGTATATATTTTTTAACAGACTATATTCAGAGCCATTTCTTTTAACTTTGGGGCGCCTAGATATTATTTAGATTTTTTTCGATTCACGTAAATTTCGAATTTCGGTATTTTACATCAGAGAGCATACTGAGTTGGTGTATATACTCCAAAACAGAGTATAATAAGGCATTGTATATTTTTTCTCACAGATTATATTCAGAGCAATTTTGCTTTTAACATTCGGGTGCCTACATAATATTTAGATTTTTTTCGATTGTCGTAAAATTAGAATTTCGTTATTTTACATGAGAGGGCATACTGAGTTGGAGTATATACTCCAAAACAGTGTAGAATAAGGCATTGTATATTTTTTCTGACAGAATATATTCAGAGCAATATTGTTTTTAACACTGGACTGCCTAGATCATATTTAGATTATTTCCATTCGGGTAAAATTAGAATTTCTGTATTTTACATGAGAGAGCATACGGAGTTGATGTATATACTCCAAAACAGAGTAGAATAAGGTATTGTATATTTTATCTAACAGACTATATTAAGAGCCATTAATTTTAACTGTGGGGCGCCTAGATATTATTTAGATTCTTTTCGATTTGCATAAAATTAGAATTTCGTTATTTTACATGAGAGCATATTTAGTTGGTGTATATACTGCAAAACAGAGTATAAAAGGGCATTGTATATTTTTTATGACAGATTATATTCAGAGCAATTGTACTTTTAACTTTGGGGTGCCTAGATAATATTTAGATTTTTCTCGATACATGTAAAATTAGAATTTCGGTTTTTACATAAGAGAGCATATTGAGTTGGTGTATATACTCCAAGACAGAGTAGAAAAGGGCATTGTATATTTATTCAGACAGATTATATTCAGAGCAGTTTTGCTTTTAACATTGAAAAGCCTAGATAATATTTAGATTTTTTTCGTTTCACGTAAATTTAGAATTTTGCTGTTTTACATGAAAGACCATACTGAGTTGGTGTATATAATCCAAAACAAAGTAGAATAAGGCATTGTGTATTTTTTCTAACAGACTATATTCAGAGCCATTTTCTTTTAAATTGGGAACGCCTAGATATTATTTAGATTTTTTTCGAATCGCGTAAAATTATAATTTCGCAAGTTTACATGAGAGAGCATATTGAGTTGGTGTTTATACTCCAAAACAGAGTAGAAAAAAGCATTGTATATCTTTTCTGACAGATTATATTCTCAGCAATTTTGCTTTTAACATTTGGGTGCCTAGATAATATTTAGATTTTTTTCGATTCACGTAAAATTAGAATTTTGGTATTTTACATGAGAGAGCATACTGAGTTGGTTTATAAACTGTAAAACAGAGTAGAATAAGGCATTGTAAATTTTTTCTAACAGACTACATTCAGAGCCATTTTCCTTTAACTTTGCGATGCCTAGATATTATTTAGGTTTTATTCGATTCGTGTAAAATTAGAATATCTGTATTTTTCATGAGAGAGCATATTGAGTTGGGATATATACTACAAAACAAAGTAGAAAAGGGCATTGTATATTTTTTCTGACAGATTATATTCAGAGAAATTTTGCTTTACATGGTGTGCCTAGATACCATTTTCATTTTTTTTGACTCACATAAAATTAGAATTTCTGTATTTTACATGAGAGAGCATATGGAGTTAGTTGATATACTCCAATAAAGAGTAGAATAAAGCATTGTATATTTTTTCTGACAGATTATATTCAGAGCAATTTTGTTTTAAACATTGAGGTGCCTAGATAATATTTATATATTTTTCGATTCACGTAAAATTATAATTTCGCTATTTTACATTAGAGAGCATATTGAATTGGTGTATATACTCCAAAACAGAGTACAAAAGGGCATTGTATATTTTTTATGACAGATTATATTCAGTGAAATTTTGCTTTTAACATTGGGGTGCCTAGATAATATTTAGATTATTTTCGATTCGCTTAAATATAGAATTTCTGTATTTTACATGAGAGAGCATACTGAGTTGGTGTATATACTCCAAAACAAAGTAGAATATGGCATTGTATATTTTTCCTGACAGATTATATTCAGAGCAATTTTGTTTTTAACAATGGGGTGCCTAGATAATATTTAAATTTTTCCAATTCGGGTTAAATTTGAATTTCTGTATTTTACATGAGAGAGCATTTGAGTTCGTGTATATACTACAAAACAGAGTAGAAAAGGGTATTGTATACTTTTTCTCACAAATTATATTCAGAGCAATTTTGCTTTTAACATCGGTTTGTCTAGATAATATTTAGATTTTTTTCGATTGGCTTAAATACTGAATTTCTGTATTTTACATGAGAGAGCATATAGAGTTGGTGTAGATACTCCAAAACAGAGTAGAAAATGTCACTCTATATTTTCTCTGACAGACTTTATTCAGAGCAATTTTGTTTTTAACATTGGGGTGCCTAAATAATATTTAGATTTTTTCGATTCGGGTAATATGAGAATTTCTCTATTTTACATGAGAGAGCATACTGAGTTGGTGTATATACTCCAAAACTCAGTAGAATAAGGCATTGTATATTTTTTCTGACAGACTATATTCAGAGCCATTTTCTTTTAACTTTGTGGAGCCTAGATATTATTTAGATTTTTTTGATTCGCGGAAAATTAGAATTTTGTTATGTTACGAGAGAGCATATTGAGTTGGTGTATATACTACAAAACAAAGTAGAAAAGGGCATTGTATATTTTTTATGATAGATTATATTCAGCGCAATTTTGCTTTTAACATTGGGGTGCCTAGATAATATTTAGATTTTTTTTCGATTCTGTTAAATACAGAATTTCTGTATTTTACATGAGAGAGAATATGGAGTTGGTCTGTATACTCCAAAACAGAGTTGAATAGGGCATTGTATATTTTTTTGACAGATTATATTTAGAGCAATTTTGTTTTTAACATTGGGGTGCCTAGATTATATTTAGATTATTTCTATTTGGGTAAAATTAGAATTTCTGGATTTTACATGAGAGAGCATACTTAGTTGGTGTACATACACCGAAACAGTGTAGAATAAGGCATTGTATATTTTTTCTTACAGACTATGTTCAGAGCCATTTTTTTTTTAACTTTGCGGTGCATACATATTATTTAGATCTTTTTCGATTCGCGTAAAATTAGAATTTCGGTATTTTCCATTATAGCGCATATTGAGTTGGTGCATATAATACAAAAAAGAGTAGAAAAGGGCATTGTATATTTTTTCTGACAGATTATATTCAGAGCAATTTTGCTTTTTACATTGGGGTGCCTAGATAATACTTAGATTTTGTTGATTCGCTTAAATATAGAATTTCTTTATTTTACAGAAGAGAGCATATGGAATTGGTGTATATACTCCAAACAGAGTAGAATAGGGCATTGTATATTTTTTCTGACAGATCATATTCAGAGCAATTTTGCTTTTAACATTGGGGAGCCTAGATTATATTTAGATTTTTATCGATTCACATAAAATTAGAATTTCGGTATTTTACTTGAGAGAGCATACTGAGTTGGTGTATATACTCCAGTACAGAGTAGAATAAGGCATTGTATATTTTTTCTAACAGACTATATTCAGAGCCATTTTCTTTTAACTTTGAGGAGCCTAGATATTATTTAGATTTTTTTCGATTGGTGTAAAATTAGAATTTCGGTATTTTACATGAGCGAGCATACTGATTTGGTTCATATACTACAAAACACAGTAGAAAAGGGCATTGTATATTTTTTCTGACAGCTTACATTCAGATCAATTTTGCTTTTAAAATTGGGGTGCCTCGATAGTATTTAGATTTTTTTCCATTCGCTTCAATATACAATTTCTGTATTTTACATGAGAGAGCATATGGAGTTGGTGTATATAATCTAAAACAGAGTAGAATAGGGCATTGTATATTTTCTCTGAGAGGTTATATTCAGAGCAATTTTGTTTTTCACATTAGGGTACCTAAATAATATTTAGATTTTTTCGATTCGGGTAATATTAGAATTTCTCTATTTTACATGAGAGAGCATACTGAGTTGGTGTATATACTCCAAAACTCAGTAGAATAAGGCATTGTATATTTTCTCTAACAGACGATATTCAGAGCCATTTTCTTTTAACATTGGGGCGCCTAGATATTATTTATATTTTATTCGATACACGTAAAATTAGAATTTCGGTATTTTACATGAAAGAGCATATGGAGTTGGTGTATATACTCGAAAACAGAGTAGAGTAGGGCATTGTATATTGTCTCGCACAGATTATATTCAGAGCAATTTTGTTTTTATCATTGGTGTGCCTAGATTATATTTAGATTATTTTTGATTCGCTTAAATATAGAATTTTTGTATTTTACATGAGAGAGCATATGGAGTTGGTGTATGTACTTTAAAACAGAGTAGAAAAAGGCATTGTATATTTTTTCTGACAGATTATATTCAGAGCAATTTTTCTTTCAAACTGGGGTGCCTAGATAACATTTAGATTTTTTTCGATTCGCGTAATATTAGAATTTCCGTATTTTACATGAGAGAGCATATTGAGTAAGTGTATATACTCCAAAACCAACTAGAAAGGGCATTGTATATTTTTTCAAACAGATTGTATTCAGAGTAATTTTGTTTTTAACTTTGGGATGCTTAGGAAATATTTAGATTTTTGTAGATTCGCCTAAATATAGAATTTCTCTATTTTACATGAGATAGCATATGGCGTTGGGCTATATACTCCAAAACAGAGTAGAATAGGGCATTGTATATTTTTTCTGAAAGATTATATTCAGAGAAATTTTGCTTTTAACATTGAAGTGCCTAGATAATATTTAGGATTTTTTCGATTTGCTTAAATAGAGAATATCTGTATTTTACATGAGAGAGTATATGTAGTTGCTGTATATACTCCAAAACAGAGTAGAATAGGGTATTGTATGTTTTTTATGAGAAATGATATTCAGTGCAATTTTGTTTTTAACATTGGGGTGCCTAAATAATTTTTAGATTATTTTGATTCGCTTAAATATAGAATTTCTTTATTTTACATGAGAGCATATGGAGTTGGTGTATTTACTCCAAAAAAGAGTAGAATAGGGTATTGTATATTTCGTCTGACAGATTATATTCAGAGCAATTTTGTTTTTAACATTGGGGTGCCTAGATTATATTTAGATTTTTTCAATTTGGGTAAAATTAGAATTTCTGGATTTTACATGAGAGAGCATACTGAGTGGGTGTATATACTCCGAAACAGTGTGGAATAAGGCATTGTATATTTTTTCTTACAGACTATATTCAGAGGCATTTTCTTTTAACTTTGTGGTGCATAAATATTATTTAGGTCTATTTCGATTCACGTAAAATTAAAATTTCGGTATTTTCCATGAGAGCGCATATTAAGTTGGTGCATATAGTACAAAACAGAGTAGAAAAGGGCATTTTATATTTATTCTGACAGAATATATTCAGAGCAATTTTGCTTTTTACATTGGGGTGCCTAGATAATATTTAGATTTGTTCGATGTGCTTAAATATAGAATATCTGTATTTTACAGGACAGAGAATATGGAGTTGGTGTATATACTCCAAAACAGAGTAGAATAGGGCATTGTATATTTTTTCTGACAGATTATATTAAGAGCAAATTTGTTTTTAACATTGGGGTGCCTAGATTATATTTAGATTATTTTCGATTCGCTTAAATATAGAATTTTTGTATTTTACATGAGAGAGCATATGGAGTTGGTGTATGTACTCCAAAACAGAGTAGATAAGGGCATTGTATATTTTTTGTTACAGATTATATTCAGAGCAATTTTTCTTTTAAGCTGGGGTGCCTAGATAATATTTAGATTTTTTTCGATTCACGTAAGATTAGAATTTCGGTATTTTACATGAGAGAACATAGGGAGTTGGTGTATATACTCCAAAACAGAGTAGAATAAGGCGTTGTATGTTTTTTCTAACAGACTATATTCAGAGCCATTTTCTTTTAACTTTGGGCGCCTAGATATTATTTAGATTTTTTCGATCCGCCCAAAATCAGAATTTCGGAATTTTACATGAGAGAGCATATTGAGTTGGTGTATATACTACAAAACAGAGTAGAAAAGGGCACTGTATATTTTTTCTGACAGATTAATTTCAGAGCAATTTTGCTTTTAACATTCGGGTGCCTAGACTATATTTAAATTTTTTTCGATTCACGTAAAATTAGAATTTCGGTATTTTACATGAGAGAGCATAATGAGTTGGGGTATATACTCCAAAACAGAGTAGAATAATGCATTGTATATATTTTCTGACAGATTATATTGAGAGCAATTTTGCTTTTAACATTGGGGTGCCTAGATTATATTTAGATTTTTGTCGATTCGCTTAAATATAGAATTTCTGTATTTTACATGAGAGAGCATATGGAGTTGGTGTATTTACTCCAAAACAGAGTAGAATAAGGCACTGTATATTTTTTCTGACAGATTATATTCAGAGCCATTTTGTTTTTAACGTTGGGGTGCCTAGAGTATATTTAGATTTTTACAATTTGGGTAGCATTAGAATCTGTATTTTACATGAGAGAGCATACTGAGTTGGTGTATATACTCCAAAACAGAGTAGAATAAGGCATTGTATATTTTTTCTAACAAACTATATTCAGATCTATTTTCTTTTCACTTTGGGGCGCCTAGATATTATTTAGATTTTTTTCGATTCACGTAAATTTCGAATTTCGGTATTTTACATCAGAGAGTATACTGAGTTGGTATATATACTCCAAAACAGCGTATAATAAGGCATTGTATATTTTTTTGACAGCGTATATTCAGAGCAATTTTTCTTTTAACATTAAGGTGCCTAGATAATATTTAGATTTGTTTCGATTCGCTTAAATATAGAATTTCTGTATTTTACATGAGAGAGCATATGGAGGTGGTGTATATACTCCAACACAAAGTAGAATAAGTCATTGTATATTTTTTCTGACAGATTTTGTTCAGAGTAATTTTGTTTTTAATATTCAGGTGCCTAGATCATATTTAGATTTTTTCGATTCGGGTAAAATTGGAATTTCTGTATTTTACATGAGAGAGCATATTGAGTTGGTGTATATACTCCAATAAAGAGTAGAATAAAGCATTGTATATTTATTCTGACAGATTATATTCAGAGCAATTTTGTTTTTAACATTGGGGTGCCTAGATAATATTTATATTTTTTCAATTCGGGTAAAATTAGAATTTCTGTATTTTACATGAGAGAGCATACTTTGTTGGTTTATATACTACAAAACAGAGTAGAATAAGGCACTGTGTATTTTTTCTAACAGATTATAATCAGAGCCATATTCTTTTATCTTCCGGGCACCTAGATATTACTTAGATTTTTTTCGATTTGCGAAAAATGAGAATTTCGTTATTTAAAATGAGAGAGCATACTGAGATGGTGTATATACTCCAAAACAGAGTGGAATAAGGCAATGTATATTTCTTTAACAGACTATATTCAGAGAAATTATCTTTTAATGTTGGGGCGCCTAGATATTATTTAGATTTATTTCGGTTCGCGTAAAATTAGAATTTCGGTATTTTACATAAGAGAGCATATTGAGTTGGTGTATATACTCCAAGACAGAGTAGAATAGGGCATTGTATATTTTCTGTGACAGATTATATTCAGAGCAATTTTGTTTTTAACATTGGGGTGCCTAGATAATATTTATATTATTTTCGATTCTCTTAAATATAAAATTTCTGTATTTTACATGAGAGAGCATATGGAGTTGGTGTATGTACTCCAAAACAGAGTAGAAAAGGGCATTTTATATTTTTTTTGACAGACTATATTCAGAGAAAATTTGCTTTTAACACTGGTTTGCCTAGATAATATTTAGATTTTTTTCAATTCACGTAAAATTAGAATTTCGATACTTTACATGAGAGAGCATTTTGAGTTGGTGTATATACTACAAAACATAGTAGAAAAGGGCATTGTATATTTTTTCTGACAGATTATATTCAGAGCTATTTTGTTTTTAACGTTGGGGTGCCTAGATAATATTTAGATTTTTTTCGATGCGCTTAAATATAGAGTTTTTTTATATTACATGAGAGAACATATCAAGTTGGTGTATATACTCCAAAACAGAGTAGAATAGGGCATTGTATATTTTTTCTTAGAGACTATATACAGAGCAATATTGTTTTTATCATTGGGGTGCCTAGATAATATTTAGATTTTTTCGACTCGGGTAAAATTAGAATTTCTGCATTTTACATGAGAGAGCACACTGAGTTGCTGTATATATTCCAAAACAGAGTAGAATAAGGCAGTGTATATTTTTTCTAACAGACTATATTCAAAGCCATTTTCTTTTTACTTTTGGGTGCCTAGATATTATTTAGATTTTTTTTCAATTTGCGTAAAATTAGAATTTCGGTATTTTACATCAGAGAGCATACTGAGTTGGTGTATATACTCTAAAACAGAGTAGAATAAGGCATTGTATATTTTTTCTGACAGCGTATATTCAGAGCAATTTTGCTTTTAAAATTAAGGTGCCTAGATAATATTTAGATTTTTTTCGATTCGCTTAAATATAGAATTTCTGTATTTTACATGAGAGAGCATATGGAGTTGGTGTATATAGTCCAAAGCAGAGTAGAATAGCGTATTGTATATCTTTTCTGACAGATTATATTCAGAGCAATTTTGTTCTTAACATTGGGGTGCCTAGATCATATTTAGATTTTTTCAATTCGGGTAAAATTAGAATTTCGGTATTTTCCCTGAGAGAGCATACTGAGTTGGTGTATATAATCCAAAACTAAGTAGAATAAGGCATTGTATATTTTTTATAACAGTCTACATACAGAGTCATTTTCTTTTAACTTTGGGGCACCTAGATATTATTTAGATTTTTTTCAATTCCCGTTAAAATAGAATTTCGGTATTTTACATGAGAGAGCATACTGATTTGGTGTATATACTCCAAAACGGAGTAGAATATGGCATTGTATATTTTTTCTAACAGAATATACTCAGAGCCATTTACTTTTAACTTTGGGGCGCCTAGATATTATTTAGATTTTTTTCGATTCACGTAAAATTAGAATTTCGGTATTTTACGTGAGAGAGCATATTGAGTTGGTGTATATGCTCCAAAACAGAGTAGAATAGGGCACTGTATATTTTTTCTGACAGCGTATATTCAGAGCAATTTTGCTTTTAACATTGGGGTGCCTAGAGTATATTTAGATTTTTTCGATTTGGGTAGCATTAGAATCTGTATTTTACATGAGAGAGCATACTGAGTTGGTGTATATACACCAAAACAGAGTAGAATAAGGCATTGTATATTTTTTCTAACAGTCTACCTACAGAGTCATTTTCTTTTAACTTTGGGGCACCTAGATATTATTTAGATTTTTTTCAATTCCCGTTAAAATAGAATTTCGGTATTTTACATGAGAGAGCATACTGATTTGGTGTATATTCTCCAAAACGGAGTAGAATATGGCATTGTATATTTTTTCTAACAGACTATACTCAGAGCCATTTTCTTTTAACTTTGGGGCGCCTAGATATTATTTAGATTTTTTTTCGATTCACGTAAAATTAGAATTTCGGTATTTTACGTGAGAGAGCATATTGAGTTGGTGTGTATGCTCCAAAACAGAGTAGAATAGGGCACTGTATATTTTTTCTGACAGCGTATATTCAGAGCAATTTTTCTTTTAACATTGGGGTGCCTAGAGTATATTTAGATTTTTTCGATTTGGGTAGCATTAGAATCTGTATTTTACATGAGAGAGCATACTGAGTTGGTGTATATACACCAAAACAGAGTAGAATAAGGCATTGTATATTTTTTCTAACAGACTATATTCAGAGCCATTTTCTTTTAACTTTCTGGCGCCTAGATATTATTTAGATTTTTCTCGATTCACGTAAATTTTGAATTTTGGTATTTTACATCAGAGAGCATACTGAGTTGTTGTATATACTCCAAAACAGAGTAGAATAAGGCATTGTATATTTTTTCTGACAGCGTATATTCAGAGCAATTTTTCTTTTAACATTGGGGTGCCTAGATCGTATTTAGATTTTTTCGATTCGGGTAAAATTAAAATTCCGGTATTTTACATGAGAGAGCATACTGAGTTGGGGTATATACTCCAAGAAAGAGTAGAAATAGGCATTGTATATTTTTTCTTAGAGACTATATTCAGAAACGGTTTCTTTTAATTTTGGGGCACCTAGATAATACTTAGATTTTTTCGATTCACGTAAAATTAGAATTTCCGTATTTTACATGAGAGAACATATTGAGTTGGTGTATATACTCCAAAACAGAGTAGAAAAGGACATTGTATATTTTTTCTGACAGATTATATTCAGAGCAATTTTACTTTTATTATTCGGTTGCCTAGATAATATTTAGATTTTTTTCGATTCACGTAAAATTAGAATTTCTGTATTTTACATGAGAGAGCATACTGAGTTGGTGTATATACTCCAAAACAGAGTAGAATAAGGCATTGTATATTTTTTCTAAGAGACTATATTCAGAGCCATTTTCTTTTAATTTTGGGGCGCCTAGATATTATTTAGTTATTTTTCGATTCACGTAAATGTAGAATTCCGTTATTTTTCATGAGAGAGCATATAGAGTTGGTGTATATACTCCAAACCAGAGTAAAAAGGGGCGTTGTATATTTTTTCTGACAGATCATATTCAGAGCAATTTTGCTTTTAACAATTGGGGTGCCTAGATAGTATTTAGATTTTTTTCGATTTGCTTCATTATAGAATTTTTTTATTTTACATGAGAGAGCACATGGAGTTGGTGTATATAATCCAAAATAGATTAGAATAGGGCATTGTATATTTGTTCTGACAGATTATATTCAGAGCAATTTTGTTTTTAACATTGGGGTGCCTAGATAATATTTAGATTTTTTCGATTCGGGTAAATGTAAAATTTTTTTATTTTACATGAGAGAGCAAAGTGTGTTGCTGTATATACCCCAAAACAAAGTAGAATAAGGCATTGTAAATTTTGTCTAACAGACTATATTCAGAGCCATTTTCTTTTAACTTTGGGGCGCCTGGATATTATTTAATTTTTTTCGATTCGCGTAAAATTAGAATTTCGGTATTTTACATAAGAGAGCATATGTAGTTGTTGTATATACTCCAAAACAGAGTAGAATAGGTCATTGTATATTTTCCCTGACAGATTATATTCAGAGCAATTTTGTTATTAACATTGGGGTACCTAAATAATATTTAGATTTTTTCGATTCGGGTAATATTAGAATTTCTCTATTTTACATGAGAGAGCATACTGAGTTGGTGTATATACTCCAGAACTCAGTAGAATAAGGCATTGTATATTTTTTCTGACAGAGTATATTTAGAGCCATTTTCTTTTAACTTTTGGGCGCCTAGATATTATTTAGATTTTCTTCGATTCCTGGAAAATTAGAATTTCGGTATTTTACAAGAGAGAGCATATTGAGTTGGTGTATATACAACAAAACAAAGTAGAAAAGACCATTGTATGTTTTTTCTGATAGATTATATTCAGCGCAATTTTGCTTTTAACATTGGGGTGCCTAGATAATATTTAGATTTTTTTCGATTCTGTTCAATATAGAATTTCCGTATTTTACATGAGAGAGAATATGGAGTTGGCGTATATACTCCAAAACAGTGTAGAATAGGGCATTGTATATTTTTTCTGACAGATTATATTCAGAGAAACTTTGTTTTTAACATTGTTTTGCCTAGATCATATTTAGATTTTTTCGATTCGGGTAAAATTTGAATTTCTGTATTTTACATGAGAGAACATAGTGAGTTGGTGTATACACTCCAAAACAGAGTAGAATAAGGCGTTGTACGTTTTTTCTAACAGACTATATTCAGAGCCATTTTCTTTTAACTTTGGGCGCCTAGATATTATTTAGATTTTTTTCGATTTGCGCAAAATTAGAATTTCGGAATTTTACATGAGAGAGCATATTGAGTTGGTGTATATACTACAAAACAGAGTAGAAAAGGGCATTATATATTTTTTCTGACAGATTATATTCAGAGCAATTTTGCTTTTAACATTTGGGTGCCTAGATAATATTTAAATTTTTTTCGGTTCACGTAAAATTAGAATTTTGGTATTTTACATGAGAGAGCATAATGAGTTGGTGTATATACTCCAAAACAGAGTAGAATAAGGCTTTGTATATTTTTTCTGACAGATTATATTGAGAGCAATTTTGCTTTTATCATTGGGGTGCCTAGATTATACTTAGATTTTTGTCGATTCGCTTAAATATAGAATTTCTGTATTTTACATGAGAGAGCATACTGAGTTGGCGTATATACTCCAAAACAGAGTAGAATAAGGCATTGTATATTTTTTCTAACAAACTATATTCAGAGCCATTTTCTTTTCACTTCGGGGCGCCTAGATATTATTTAGATTTTTTTCGATTCACGTAAATTTCGAATTTCGGTATTTTACATCAGAGAGTATACTGAGTTGGTATATATACTCCAAAACAGAGTATAATAAGGCATTGTATATTTTTTCTGACAGCGTGTATTCAGAGCTATTTTGCTTTTAACATTAAGGTGCCTAGATAATATTTAGATTTGTTTCGATTCGCTTAAATATAGAATTTCTGTATTTTACATGAGAGAGCATATGGAGGTGGTGTATATACTCCCAACACAGAGTAGAATAAGTCATTGTATATTTTTTCTGACAGATTTTGTTCAGAGCAATTTTGTTTTTAATATTCAGGTGCCTAGATCATATTTAGATTATTTCAATTTGGGTAAAATTAGAATTTCTGTATTTTACATGAGAGAGCATACGGAGTCGCTTTATATACTCCAAAACAGGGTAGAATAATGTATTGTATATTCTACCTAACAGACTATATTCAGAGCCATTTTCTTTTAGCTGTGGGACGCCTAGATATTATTTAGATTTTTTCGATTCACGTAAAATTAAAATTGTGGTAGTTTACATGAGAGAGCATACTGAGTTGGTATATATACTCCAAAAAAGAGTAGAAATAGGTATTGTATATTTTTTCTTAGAGACTATATTCAGAGACGGTTTCTTTTAATTTGGGGGCACCTAGATAATACTTAGATATTTTCGATTCACGTAAAATTAGAATTTCCATATTTTACATGAGAGAACATATTGAGTTGGTGTATATACTCCAAAACAGAGTAGAAAAACACATTGTATATTTTTTCTGACAGATTATATTCAGAGCAATTTTACTTTTATTATTCGGTTGCCTAGATAATATTTAGATCATTTTCGATTCACGTAAAATTAGAATTTCGGTATTTTACATGAGAGAGCATACTGAGTTGGTGTATATACTCCAAAACAGAGTAGAGTAAGGCATTGTATATTTATTCTGACAGATTATTTTCAGAATAATTTTGCTATTAACATTAAGGTGTCTAGATAAAATGTAGATTTTTTTCGATTCGCTTAAATATAGAATTTCTGTATTTTACATGAGAGAGCATATGGAGGTGGTGTATATACTCCAACACAGAGTAGAATAGGGCATTGTATATTTTTTCTGACAGATTTGGTTCAGAGCAATTTTTTTTTTAATATTGGGTTGCCTAGATCATATTTAGATTTTTTCGATTCGGGTAAAATTAGAATTTCTCTATTTTACATGAGAGAGCATACGTAGTTGTTGTATATACTCCAAAACAGAGTAGAATAAGGTATTGTATATTTTATCTAACAGACTATATTCAGAGCCATTTTCTTTTAGCTGTGGGACGCCTAGATATTATTTAGATTTTTTTTGATTCGCGTAAAATTAGAATTTCGGTATTTTACATGAAAGAGCATATTTAGTTGGTGTATATAATGCAAAACAGAGTAGAAAAGGGCATTGTATATTTTTTATGACAGATTATATTCAGAGCAATTTTCCTTTTTACATTGGGGTGCCTAGATAATATTTAGATTTTTTTCGATTCGCATAAAATTAGAATTTTGGTAGTTGACATGAGAGAGCATATTGAATTGGTGTATATACTCCAAAACAGAGTAGAAAAGGGCATTGTATATTTTTTCTGACAGATTATATTCAAAGCAATTTTGCTTTTATCCTTGGGGTGCCTAGATAACATTTAGATTTTTTCCATTTGCATAAAATTAGAATTTCCGTATTTTCTCTGAGAGAGCATACTGAGTTGTTGTATATAATCCAAAACTAAGTAGAATAAGGCATTGTATATTTTTTATAACAGTCTACATACAGAGCCATTTTCTTTTAACTTTGGGGCACCTAGATATTATTTAGATTTTTTTTGATTCACGTTAAAATAGAATTTCTGTATTTTAATGATAGAGCATACTGAGTTGGTGTATATACTCCAAAACGGAGTAGAATAAGGCATTGTATATTTTTTCTAACAGTCTACATACAGAGCCATTTTCTTTTAACTTTGGGGCATCTAGATATTATTTAGATTTTTTTTGATTCACGTTAAAATAGAATTTCTGTATTTTACATGAGAGAGCATACTGAGTTGGTGTATATACTCCAAAACGGAGTAGAATAAGGCATTGTATATTTTTTCTAACAGTCTACATACAGGGCCATTTTCTTTTAACTTTTGGGTGCCTAGATATTATTTAGATTTTTTTCGATTTGCATAAAATTAGAATTTCGATATTTTACATGAGAGAGCATATTGAGTTGGTGTATATACAACAAAACAGAGTAGAAAAGAGCATTGTATATTTTTGCTGACAGATAATATTCAGAGCAGTTTTGCTTTTAACATTGGGGTGCCTAGATATTATTTAGATTTTTTTCGATTCGCTTAAATATAGAATATCTCTGTTTTACCTGAGAGAGCATAAAGTGTCGGTGTATACTCCAAAACAGAGTAGAATAAGGCATTGTATATTTTTTCTTACAGACTATATTCAGAGCCATTTTCTTTTAACTTTGGGGCGCCTAGACATTTTTTAGATTTTTTTAGATTTGCATAAAATTAGAATCTCGGTATTTTACATGAGAGAGCATATTGAGTTGGTGTATATACACCAAAACAGAGTAGAAATGGGCATTGTAAATTTTTCTTTCACAGATTATATTCAGAGCAATTTTGCTTTTAACATTGGAGTACCTGGATAATATTTAGATTTTTTCCATTCGCTTATAGAATTTCTGTATTTTATATGAGAGAGCATTTTGTGTTCTTTTATATACTCTAAGAAAGAGTAGAATAGGCCATTGTATATTTTTTCAGACAGATTATATTCAGAGTAATTTTGTTTTTAACATTGGGGTGGCTAGATAATATTTAGATTTTTTAAATTTGGGTAAAATAAGAATTTCTGTATTTTACATGAGGGAGCATACTGAGTTGGTGTATATACTCCAAAACAGAGTAGAATAAGGCATTGTATATTTTTTCTAAGAGACTATATTCAGAGCCATTTTCTTTTAATTTTGGGGCGCCTAGATATTATTTAGTTATTTTTCGATTCACGTAAATGTAGAATTCCGTTATTTTTCATGAGAGAGCATATAGAGTTGGTGTATATACTCCAAACCAGAGTAAAAAAGGGCATTGTATATTTTTTCTGACAGATTACATTCAGAGCAATTTTGCTTTTAACATTGGGGTGGCTAGATAGTATTTAGATTTTTTTCGATTCGCTTCATTATAGAATTTTTTTATTTTACATGAGAGAGCACACAAAGTTGGTGTATATAGTGCAAAACAGAGTAGAATAGGGCATTGAATATTTTCTCTGACAGATTATATTCAGAGCAATTTTGCTTTTAACATTGAGGTGCCTATATAAAATTTAATATTTTTCGATTTGCGTAAATTTAGAATTTTTGTATTTTACATGAGGGAGCATATTAAGTTGGTGTCTATACTTTACAACAGAGTAGAAAGAGCATTGTAGATTTTTTCTGAGAGATTATATTCAGAGCAATTTTGCTTTTAATATTTGGGGTGCCTAGATAATGTTTAGATTATTTTCGATTCGCGTAAAATTAGAATTTCTGTATTTTACATCAGAGAGCATATTGAGTTGGTGTATATACTCCAAACAGAGTAGAAAAAGGCATTGTATATTTTTTCTGACAGATGCTATTCAGTGCAATTTTGCTTTTAAGATTGGGGTGCCTAGATAATATTTAGATTCTTTTATATTGGCGTAAATTTATAATTTCCTTACTTTGCATGAGAGAGCCTATTTATTTGGTGGATATACTCCAAGAAAGAGTAAAAAAGGGCATTGTATATTTTATCTTACACACTATATTATGTGCAATTTTGCTTTTAACGGTGGTGTACATAGGAAATATTTATATTTTTTGTAACCGCGTAAATTGAGAATTTAAATATTTTACATGAGAGAGCTTATTGATATGGTGTATATACTCCCAAACAGTGTAGAAAAGGGCATTGTATATTTTTTCTGACAGACTATATTCTGAGAAATTTTGCTTTTTTCCTTGGTGTACCTAGATAATATTTAGATTTCTTTAGATTTGCGTAAAGTTAGAATTTCGGCATTTTACATGAGAGAGCCTATTGAGTTGGTGTATATACTCCAAACAGAGTAGAAAAGGGCATTGTATATTTTTTCTGACAGATTATATTCAGAACAATTTTGCTTTTATCAATGGGGTGCCTAGATTATATTTACATTTTTTTCGATTTACGTATATTTAGATTTTCTGTATTTTACATGAGAGAGCATATTGAGTTGGTGTATATACTCCAAAACAGAGTAGAAGAAGGCATTGTATATTTTTTCTGACAGATTTTATTCAGAGAAATTTTGATTTTAACATTGGGGTCCCTAGATAAAATTTATATTTTTTTGATTCCCGTTATATTAGAATTTCGGTATTTTACATGAGACAGCATATTGATTTGGTGTATATACTCCAAAACAGAGTAGAAAAGGGCATTGTGTATTTTTTCTGACAGATGATATTCAGTGCATTTGTTCTTTTAACATTGGGGTGCCTAGATAATATTTAGATTTTTTTCTATTTGCGTAAATTTAGAATTTCGGTATTTTGCATGAGAGAGCCTATTGATTTGGTGTATATACTCCAAGAAAGAGTAAAAAAGGGCATTGTATATTTTCTCTTACACATTATATTATGTGCGATTTTGCTTTTAACGTTGGTGTACATAGAAAATATTTATATTTTTTGTAACCACGTAAATTGAGAATTTATATATTTTACATGATTGAGCTTATTGATATGGTGTATATACTCCAAAACAGAGTAAAAAAGGGCATTGTATATTTTTTGGAACAGATTTTCTTTAGAGCAATTTTGCTTTTAACATTGTGGTACATAGATAATATTTATATATTTTTTTATCCGGTAAATTTAGAATTTTAATATTTTACATGAGAGAGCATATTGATTTGGTGTATATACTCCAAAAGAGTGTAGAAAAGGGCATTGTATATTTTTTCATACAGATTATTATTACAGCAATTTTCCTTTCAGCATTTGGGTAAATATATAATATTTATATGTTTTTCTATTCACGTAAATTTAGAGTTTTGGTATTTTACATGACAAAGAATATTGAGATAGTGTATATGCTCCAAAAGAATGTAGGAGAGGGCATTGTATATTTTTTCTAACAGATTATTTTTCGAGCAATTTTGCTTATATCATTCGGGGACATAGAGGATATTTATATTTATTTCTAACAGCATAAATTTAGATTTTCAGTATTTTACATGAGAGAGAATATTGAGATGGTATTTATACACCATAAGAGAGTAGAAAAGAGCATTGTATTTCTTTTCTAACAGAGTATCTTCCACGCAATTTTGTTTTTTACATTGGGGTGCATAGAGAATATTTATATTTTTGTCTAACCACGTAAATTTAGAATTTTTGTATTTTACATGTGAGAGAATATTGAGATTGTGTATATACTAAGAAAGATAGTAAAAAAAAGCGTTGTGTATTTTTTCTAACAGAGTGTCTTTAGAGTAATTTGGTTTTTAACATTGAAGTCAAAGGAAATACTTACATTTTCTCTATCCACGTAATAATAGAATTTCCATGTTTTACAAGAGGGAATATGGAGATGGTGTATATACCTTAAAACAGAATAGAAAAGGGCATTGTATATTTTTTCTAACAGAGTATTGTCAGAACAATTTTGTTTTTAACGTTGGGGTAAAAAGAGAATATTTATATTTTTAGTAATTTTGTGTTTAACATTTGTGTTAAAATGAGTATGTATATATTCTGTAACTGCATAAAATTAGAATTTTTATATTTTACAAGATAGAGAATATTGAGTCGGTGCATATACTTTAAAACATAGTAGAAAATTGCATTGTATATTTTTTCTATCAGAGTGTCTTCAGAGTAATTTTTTAAGGTTAAATTAGAGTATTTATATTTTCTGTAACTGCATAAAAATAGAATTTTTGTATTTTACAAGACAGCCAATATTGAGATGGTGTATATACTTTAAAATAGTATAGAAAAGGGCCTTGTATATTTTTTCTAACACTGTATTTTCATAGTAATTTACATTGTGTGTGGGAGCAGATTTCTCAAATCCCTTTGAACATATTCTCCCTCTCCCCTGTTTTTCTCTTTGTTCACTATTGAATCATTTTCAGGTTTCTTGATTTCTTATCTTTTCCCGATGAGCATTTTAGCTTCTGTCCACTTCTACTTTCAGAATTCTTCAGCTACCAAGACCCAACTCCTCAGAGAGTTGCTGGAGATTTTACTAACAAAAATTTTCTCTGTCACATTTAGGAGACGTGCTTCCTTATCTTAATTCTATCAAGCTGGGTGAATTTACACAAAACACTTTATATCTTAGAACCAGTTTCCTCTCTGTAGAATGTAGCTAACCTCTATTCTGTGGTCACAAGGATCCTCTAAATAAAAAATAATCATAGTTAATATGTGTGGCTTACTAACCATGTTCTAGAAACCATGTCAAGTGCTTTCTGCAGATGGTTCCACTTTTATTTTACTATTGGAACTATCGTCAACCCTACTTCGCAGACTACTAAATTGAGTGTCTGAGCTGCTAAGCCACTTGTCCAACGATATACAGCCAGTAAGTAACAGAATGAGGATCAGCATTTGAGATAGAAATATTCTACACAAAATGTACTGTTAGAGTGAAACTAGAGTGGTATCATCTCAGATAAGCGTTCATGCCTGTTCGCTTATCGAATCGGCGGAATACATTAAATGTATTCAGGAGATTGGGAGACATTGTTTAAATTTTCCCCAAAACCCAGAAGAACTCAAAAGTACTCATTGTCTTGGCCTTATTGGTATTTGACTATGAATACAATAGATCCCACAGAAGCAAGTCTAGTAGAGTGGTCTTGGAAAAAGGCTAGGATTTAGGAGCAGGTTTAGGCAACTCAAGCCTTCTCGGCTTCCATTTTCTCATCTGTACTTTCATCATTCTGATTTTTAAGAGCACCTTTGTTGAAAGTAAAGGTTCAGTGAAACAGCACAGATGAAGTCCTTCCTATTTGGTCTGGCAGGTAGTAGTTGCTCAACACGTCTTGTCTATTAATGACGACCACAATGATAATAGTGGACTAATAATGAATTGATAAAATATGATTATGTAAGTTCAAATGAGTTTTGATCTCACCCCTCTCCTCTGTTTCATATGGTTTTTATGTTCTACATTGTATGGCTTAACGTTGGCAGGTGGGGGATGTTGATAGACACATGATAAAATCAGAAGCCCCAAGACTTATATTTTCATCACAGAAATGTATTACTTCCTTGAGTTGTGACCTGGAGAGAGTTACTTTGTCTAAGTTAACCTTACTTGTAAAAATAATCATAAATATACCTGCCCTTTCTCGTCATCTGAGCCTCTCTGCAGTCAGTGTGAGGTACCATTGGTATAGTGTATATGAAGGGGTTTGCAAGATCTGGAGTGCTGTCTGTATGCTATTTTGCCTCTTCAATTGTGAGTGGTGTTTTCCCATTCTCCTTAAATGACCCAACACTACGCTCTTGGTAAAATAAATGCATTTGTGCATGAACATTTGGCAAATAATAAGAGCTGCATTTGCAAGAATTTTTCCCTTGAACAGCCAAGTGAGCCACTATGAGCCGCACTGTAGCAGTGACATTTACAATAATTTGTTCAGAAGAGCAATTGCCAACTTGCCTATTTGACTAGTATGGAGTACTATACGTTGTTTAGGGTGATGAGATCAGTAAACCAGCAATTTGGTAGAGCCATCAGAGAAGAGGATGAAAAGAAATGAATATCTGAGATCCTGAGTTTCCAATCAGATCAAGAAAAAGAAGCCTATAAGAATAGGTCCCATTTATTTGGGGGAGAAACATACACCGCTTTGTATGAAGGCTTCATTTTCTAGGAATATTTTCTAATGCTTTCAAAAACATTGTGATATATGTAGGACTATTCCCATTTTACAGATGAGAAAACTGAGGCTATGAGGTTTAAGTCACTAGTCTGCTCCTTCTTCCATTCTGGTTTTTAGAAAATGGTGCCACCACCTATCCAGTCACACAAGCCAAAGTCCTATGAGTGAGCTCTGGTTTATCCCTTTCTCTCTCACTTCTCATATCCAACTTACCATTCAGGCCTGCTGATTTTAGTTCTTAAATATCCCTTAGCTTCTGTTTTTTCTTTCCATTAAAATTCTCATTGCAGCCCTTCTGTGGATTACCTCCTGGCCTTCCACCTGTGTGTCTGTGTCCATGTTGTCTCCAGTCTGTCCTCCACATAAGTCAGACCATGCCCCATACCTCCCAGTCCTTCTTAGAATGAGGACAAACCTCCTCACCATGGCCACAGTCTTCTTTCCATTTCTCTGTCCTCATGGCGTGCCCCTCCTCTCTGCTCTGCACTGCAAAGACTCAGCATCTTGTACTGGCCAAGGTCCAGGTCCCCCTGCACCACATATTTGCCAGGAATGCCAGATCGTCCTTACTTTGCCCACTTACTGCCCACTCATGCTTCTGATCTCGGTCCCTCCCTAGGGGAAACCTTTCCTGACCTTTGTAACTAAAGCAAAGCCTTCTCCTGGGTGCTCTCATTGTTCCAGAGACCTGCCTGCACAGCACTTGTACCAGTTAAACCTTTACATTAACTGGAGTGACAGATATGTTAGTGTCCACTGCTGCCTCGCAGGAATAAAGCCAGAAAAGGTAAGGCCCTATCTGTGTGCATTTCTACAGTCTAGTGTGCTTAGTGAGATATTTGTTTAAGAAGAATGAGTTGGACATGACAGCATGGCTGGAAAGTGATGGATTGAGGATTTAAACATACTTCTTTCTGGTTCTAGAGAGTTGGCTGCTAACACTATTCACTTTGGGACAGTGTCATTTTAGGACTGATAAGGGTACTTTTTGCTACGATCAAATATATTTTGGGTCCATCAGATGAAGTTTGATAAAAGTGGGTTATTCAGAACCCACTGATAAGCAGAGCTGCCTGACCAAGATTTTCAGATTTTGCATCAAAGAGAAAAGTAATGAAAGTGGGCTGATGGGAGGGGAAGGAGGGCTGAAAAGTGAAGCAGAAACAGCTATTTCTATAGTGCCCTTGACCCTACCTTTCTCTGTTCTTCACTCTGGCTGAAATTGACCACCCTGAGTGAATTCAGATAATGATAAATTATCTCTGTCACACTGTGTGTGTGTGTGTGTGTGTGTGTGTGTGTGTGTGTGTGTGTTTGGCTATGTACAAAAGAGGCAGCTTCTGTGAATAAATGAAGCCTTGTAATTAAGAAATTTGTTGTAAATGGCAAGATGCATTGGTGCTTGGTCCTTAGTACTCCTCGCTGAGGCCACATTTCCTTGAACTGGCTTGTATTTGCCACTGACACTACTAGCAGCAGGATGGAGGGGAGGAAGGAAGACACCAGGTGTTGCAATGCTTAGCGCCTGCTTTCAGCTTTGCTGCAAACTAAAACACTGACTGACTTTGGTTAACCCCCTAACCTCTTTGAGCCTCAGTTTTTTCATCTGAAAAAATCAATGATGGTTTGAATTTCTTCCGAATATGACATTCAGTTATCTCTCTCTCCATTGTGGAAGCACTGGGAGCTATTGTTCTCCTGTGTCTGGTGGCCGTTATGACTTCTGCATTATCAAGGGGCCCTCTCTAACCTAAATAACCCCCCAAAGAAATTAAGTTTGTAATCATTTCTGCCTGGTAAGGGAAATGACAAGAGAAAAGAGCTAGTTGTCAATAGCCCTGTGGATGGCGAATTAATGGGATCTGTGCAAACAGTTGCTTATAGAGCCATAATTTGCCTTTCGTTTTCCTTTGCAACTCAGAAAAAAGTGAATAATTTTCAAAGAGCCTCTCATTGAACATATTTTTTAAAAACATGTCATTGGCAAAAGGGGCACTTGGTTGCTTGATTGCCATATATCTCTGAGTATGTGGAACAGTTATTTTTCGCTGGGGGTAACTAGCTGAGAAGATAGCTGCAGCATCTTGGAGGCAGAAGAATCTTTGTATGTCTTATGTTGGCATGGAGAAAGCAAAGCGAAAGGGCAGAGTATAAAAGGTTGTTAACTAGATAAGGGGTCAGCTGCATTTCCTCTGGCTGCTCAGAGGTGAGGCCCTAAAGCAATGGAGACAACATTGTGGGTGGGAATGTGTTTGCAGGGTCTAATTAGTTTACCCAAGAAAAGCAAAAAAGAGAAAGGGCTAAAAATATGTAGATTGTAAAATTCATGGCTTCATTTGCTCTTCTTTGCCTTTGAAACCTTTTTAAAACCTTATAGTAGAACAATTTGTAATCCTTGAAGCCTTTTTGCTACCACTCTTGTCAGCTTGTCTAAGGCCACCGTAACTTATCAGCTACTGGGGAAAGTTGTTTAAACTCTCTAAGCCTCCTTTTTTCCCACTGGTTCACTTACGGGCACCAATTCCTAATGTTTCTGCCTGAGTTATTGTTTTTCAGATCCCATAATTGTTTGCATATGTGCTCTATAAGATGCGTCACCTAGCACACGTTGTGGGCAACCTCAGGTGTAGAAGTTAGGACATCTTTGTGCCTGGATTTGGCTGTTACTAACAAGAGGGAACGGGGAGGAAGGGCAGAGTAGACTACTGTAGAATTTTTCTGGATTCTTTTGGTTTCTCCAGAAAATGATACTGTTCTTATATTTAAAGATAACTATCTGCCTAGGCGTATTGAAATTCTAAGGTTGACACCACTTTGCATTGATCCTAGGGCAGGGTTTCAGGATTGCTGGAACAGCATCATCCTTTTACAGTATAGATTTCAATCAGCAGGCTGGCCATGGCCTCCTCAGTGTGCAATCTTCTTACTGATGGTGGGCGTCAGTGGGCTGGACTCACAGTTTCCATCTCTTAGGCTGGGCAGGCCCATGGTGGCAATGGAAAAATTTCATGGGAACATACATCAGAAGTAATAAGAAATCCATCTTCTTAAAGCCTTCATAGGAGATTTCCTGAAGATTTATAAAAGGCACTTCATTGATCAAATGACTCTGATGTTTCCCCTCACTGGAAGAAATTCAGGTCACCAGCCCACTTAAAATCATTGTGTTCTCCTTTTGCAGTAACCTCTGCTCATATAATTTCTTTTTGGCATATTATATACTATTAACTTAATATCCTGATTAGTGGAGCTAGCAAACACTCAGTATCACTATAAACTGCAGTATCATAACTGACTTCCTTTAAAAATCATCTAATGTTTCTTTAAAATCACTGGTGCTTTTGTAAAGTAGTTCATATTTAGGAATATGAACATTTTATCATGCTGGAAAATTATTTGAATTCCTTTTCATTTAAAACCTATAGCTTTCTATTTAATCTAGCTTTCACAAATATTTTATTTGCCCACTATAGAAAAATCGAGTTTAGAGATAAATGTAAAGTCACTCATAGCTCCATCCAAAAGTCAACAACTCTTAATATCATTATTTTTGTTCTTGTTCTCAGTATTTTTGCTGAATCTATGTTTCGTAGAGTTTCATCATATGTCAGATAAAACTGCATATATATGAGTTTTTAAACAATACATTTTTATTGTCATAAATGAAATACACATTTAATATGGTATGACTAGGACATATAGAGAGATATAACAAAGAAAATTAAAGTCATTTAAAATCTTACCAAATCTAATAACCATAAACCTTTCGATGTATTTTCTCAGAATACTTTTTCCTATGCCTTTTATATTTTCTTGATTATCAAGTACTTCAAGCGTATAGAAAAGACAGAAACGAATATAAGCAGCAATGAAAAATTTTAAAATATGGGTATTTTTCTGCATGTGTTTCAGATTGTTTAGTTTTTGTTGTCCTTTGCCCTCCCCACGTGTCCCTTTATTTTCCTGGCAAAACAAAGCATTACAGATATAGTTGCAGCTTCCTATACTCCATTTTATTTTTCTAAAACTTATTGATATTGAAATGTCTACCTCTGGTCTACTTACTTTCCCTGCCGAATAATACTTTACCATATGGAAATACCACGATGTACAATTACATGCATAGTGCCATATACATTTGTTTACAGGTTTCTTGGGAAGAATCTCTCTTACTGTGTTCCCAGAAGAGGGATTGGTAAATTGTAGGGGAGGCTTGTCTTCATTTTTACTATGAATTTCCAGTTGTTTAAAGTAGTTGTAACAATTTGTATTCCCACAGGAAATGTGGGGAAACTTGTTTTGTGTTTGGCTTCACTTGATATTCCTAGGCTTTTACTTTTTGTTTGTCAATCTTATGAATGTAAAATGGTATGTTTTAATTTATATTGTGCGCAGACTTTATTATTCGGGACACTTGTAACCTTTCTCATGCACCACTGTCATGGATTTGTTTTCAATTTAACTCATTTATTAAGCACAGAAAATTGTGAGGTTTCTCAAAGATGGCGATGAGAACTGCTGATGGATTTGCTGCATTAGATCCACCCTCTCCAGCTCTGGCCCTCTAGTGTCAGTATTTCTGCCTTCCATTTATAGTGCTTCCTCTTTTCAGGTTCTGGGAACATTCTGGCTGTAGAAATCAGTTGCAGTAATTGGAAGAACTTTTACTAAAGTGACTTACTTGTCTTCTTACCTGGTAATTATGCAGACTGTAAAATATATTTATGAAAAAATTCAAGTTATATACAAAACCAGACACTACCAAAGCATATACAAAGTTCATGATCCCTTTTATTTTTCTCTTCTTCCTCTTCCAATATATAACCACTTGTAGAGAGCCCCTACTATTTCCTTTGTATTTATGTTTCTGTCCAAATGCAATAGATATTCTCTAACATATCTCCTTGGATCCATGAAAAGAAGGTGAATGTAATTTTAAAAAATGAATATGATATCTCTACATCAGCACAGTATTGCATTATACGGAAATAAGAGAAAGAATCTAACTCTTCCATGGACATTTAGGTTGCTTGCAGTTTTCTATTATTTTAAACAGTGTTGTGGAAAACATTCTTGTAAATGTCTTTGGACATCGATGTGAAAATTGTCTTAGGAGATATTTGTAGAAATGCTATTTACATGGTCTTTTTTGCCTACTTTATTCATTTTTATTTAGAACATTTTATAGAACTTTAGGAATTGGTGACTTCTAAGTAGGTGTAAAACAAAGTACCAGGCCAGGCATGGTGGCTCACGCCTGTAATCCCAGCACTTCGGGAGGCCGAGGCAGGTGGATCACGAGGTCAAGAGATCGAGACCATCCTGGTCAACATGGTGAAACCCCATCTCTACTAAAGATACAAAAAAATTAGCTGGGCATGGTGGTGCGTTCCTGTAGTCCCAGCTACTTGGGAGACTGAGGCACGAGAATTGCCTGAACCCAGAAGGCGGAGCTTGCAGTGAGCCAAGATCACGCCATTGCACTTCAGCCTGGGTGGCATGAGCGAAACTCCGTCTCAAAAAAAAAAAAAACACAATACCTGGATTCTCTGAGCTTTATGTTCTGTTTGAAGCAGGGGAAGTGACAGTAACTACCTGTTAGGGTGATTTTGAGGATTAAATGAGATACTGTGTACAAAGTTTATAGCATGGGTTTTGGATCACAGCAGAGAATAGAAAGTTCAGTTTTGCCTCCTCTTAGTCGGTCCCGAGCCCAAATATACTTTTAAATATTCTTTCAGCACAGATTTTAAAGTTTGATAGAAACAGAATTATATTGTGATCACTCCATATGTAAGGTTTCTTTTAGTCAAGAAAATGTTTTTGATATTCAGCCATGTTGTTGCACATGTCAATAGTTCTTTCCTTTTTTATCCTCCTATCTCAGGTCTTAAAAAAGGAATACTGCAAAAAAAATGAAACAATATTTCCACTTGTATTCGGTTTTGGTCTACAGTTGACATTGTTCTCAAGTATCACTAACAGGTTCCCATGGAGAGAAAAATTTATTTTCTGTCCACAACATAAAACGAATTATAAAAGATGCAGAAGGCCTACTAGCCCTGTGTGAAAATCATCATGTTGACTATATTTCTCAAAAGTTAAACTCAGGTGTAGGGGCAGCTGTCAGTCTGTTTCCTCACTATCAATCCCACCACTTTTATTTTTTCATTTGGGGAAAAATAATAATGACTGTAAGAACAATGAAAAAATAATAAAAGGACAGTAAAAAGGTTGAATGCACTGGCTGTGGCAGGGAGCAATCAGAAATGGTTTGTTATTTCTTTTCACTTTATCAAAGTTGCTATGTGGACTCATTCTTACCCACCTGTTGGGTAGAATCTTTGATATTTTCTATTTCACTGAGCAATTTAAGATATTAAGAAATTCTGTCTAGTTCAAAACAGGAGAAGAAAACCAAGCACCACACTTTCTCACTCATAACTGGGAGTCGAACAGTGAGAACATGGACACAGGGAGGGAACAACACACATTGGGGCCAGTTGGGGGTCAGAGGAGGGTGAGACAGGGAGACCATTAGGACAAATAGCTAGTGCATGTGAAGCTTAAAACCTAGATGAACAATTGATAGGTGCAGCAAAGCACCATGGTACACATATACCTATATAATAAACCTACACATTCTGAACCTGTATATTGGAACTTAAGAAAAATCCTGTTTAGTTTAATTTCCAAACTCAAAAATCTCATTCAGCTGAAAACTTAACCCTTTTTTACATATTTAACACATAAAATAATCAACAATGAAAACAGGTAGATGTTAGCATCTCTGATCCATAAACCCCAAAATCCAAAATATTCCAAGATCTGAAATTCATCCACATCGATGGCTGAGATAGCGATATGTGTGCTTTCTGATGGTTCAATGTATACAAACTTTGCTTCATGCACAAAATTGCTAAAAATATGTAAAATTTTATTTGTGTTATGTGTATGAGGTGTACGTAAACATAGGTGAATTTTGTGTTTAGACTTCAGTTATATCTTTAAGAGATCTCTTTATGTATATGTAAATGTTCCAAAATATGAAAAAAGTTTAAAATCCAAAACTCTTCTAGTCCCAAGGAATTCAGATAAGGAATATTCAACCACTACATCTAATAAGTCATGGATACTTTAAAATGAAATTTTAAAAGTATTTAAAGAGTCCAAAAGACATCAGGAGAAAAGGGACAGGACAAAAAGTGGGGAAGGGGATGCAAACAAAAACAAACAAATTAATGAAACAAACCATTAAATTGTAAGCTTGAATCCAATTACATCATTCAACCACTAATAAATCTATATTTAATAACGTTAAATGTTATTGAATCATACCACATACTCCAATTAAAGTGCCAGAATTGATTTAAGAAACCCACAAGACCCAGTGCTGTATATGAAATACACACTTTGAATAGAAGAAAAGAAGACAAATATACGTAGGTCTAAATAAGTACATTTGAATTTTTTTAAGACAGTGTCCTACTCTATCTCCTAGGCTGGAGTACAGTGGTGCAATCTGTGCTCACTGTAAACTCCGCCTCCTGGGTTCGAGCAATTCTCCTGCCTCAGCCTTTTGAGTAGCCGGGAATACAGAAACCTGCCACCATGCCTAGCTAAATGTTGGGGTATTTTTAATAAAGCTGGGGTTTCACTGCATTGGATAGGCTTGTCCTAAACTTTTGACCTCAAGTGGTCTACCTGCCTCAGCCTCCCAAAGTGCTGGGATTGCAGGTGTGAGCCACTGTACCTGACCCTAAATGAGTACATTTAAAATGATATACTATGCAAACAGTCAGCAATGGAAGTGTGAAGAAGCTATATTAATACCAAATAAAATATGCTTAAGTCAAAACAGTATTTCCAAAGATAAAGAGGGATAGTTCATGATTACAGAAGAGTCATTTCATCAAAAAAATGGATTAAAAATAATTTGTGCATCAATTTACACAAAACAAAATTGAACTAAAGGAATAAACAAACAATCCACAATTTTGATTGGTGATTTTAATACCCATCTCCCAAGCAATTGATAGATAAACTAGACAAAATCTTAGTCAAGGTGCAGATGACCTGAACAACACTCTCCACCATCTTAAACAAACCAATGGAAGACGACACCCAATAACCACAGAATACTGTATGTTTCAAGTACATGTAGTGTTCACTAGGGTAGGTCACATGCTAGGTCGTAAAACAAGACTGAATAGATTAAATCAAATTGAATTCATGCAGTGTATGTTACCTGACCACAATAGGATTAAAACAGAAATTAACAATAAGAGAACTAGGAAAGCTCCAAGTACTTGGAGATTAAATATAATACACAAGCCCAAGAAGAAAGCAAAAGGTAGAATATAAAATATTTTATTCTAAGGGATAATCAAAATACAACATGCCAACACTTATGAATTACAGCTATGGGAGTTCCCAGAGGGAAGTATAGCCGTACATGCTTATACTGCAATAGAAGAAAAAGAGAAAGGTCTAAAATCAATGATGTAAATGTTCACCTAAAGAGGATTGAAAACACACACACACACACACACACACACACACACACACACACACAGCAAAGAAAACTCCAACGAAGTAGTAAGAAGGAAACAATAAAGGTAAAAGTGCAGAGATAAACCAAATTGAAGACAGACAAAATAATAGAGAAAACTAACAAAGCAAAGAAGCTGGTTGTTTTAAAATATCAACATTAATAAAACTTAAGCTACTCTGATCATGAAAAAAAGAGAGGAAACACAAATGGTCAGTATCAATATCAGAAGTGAAAGCGAAGTGAAACTATCACTACAGATCCTGCAGACGTGAAAAGGATAATAAGAGACTATCATAAACAACGTCATGGTGACAAATTCTGCAACTTAGATGAAATGAACAAAGTATCTGAAAAATACAACAAAAACTAACCCGAATTTTGCAGAAAATGTGTCTGGGAAAATTAAAAGATACATTAAACAAAAGAATATGCAAGCCACAGCCTGACAGAAAATGGTCATAAATCTATTTTCAGTAAAGAGCCTGATTTCCAGAATATAGAAGGCAGTTTTATAACCTGAAAATAAGGCTGGGCACAGTGGCTCACACCTGTAGTGCCAGTACTTTGGGAGGCCGAGGAGGATGAATGGCTTAAGGCCAGGAGTTTGAGACTAGTCTGGGCAACATGGTGAGACCCTGATACCTAGTATAAGTACAAAAAATTAGCCTTGTATGTTGGCTAATATCAATACAAAAAGTTAGCCTGGTATCAGCTAATTGGGAGACTGAGGTGGGAGGATCTCTTGAGCCCAGGAAGCAGAGGCTGTAGTGAGCCAAGATTGCACCATTGCCTTCCAGCCTGGATGACAGAACAACTAAAAGAAAAAAAGAGAACAATTACTGTTTAGAAGGGGAAAAAATTTGGGGAGCCACTTTGCAAAGACAATATACAAGTGGGACAAAATGGTTAACATCAAGGAAATGCAGATTAAAACCACAGTGAGATACTACTACACACCCCACAAAATAACTAGGTTGGGAAAGACTAAACACCAAATGTTGGCAAGAATACAGCACAACTATAACTATTGCTAATGGGACTATAAAACAGTACAACTACTTTGTCAAATTTCTGGAATTTTCTTATAGAACGAATATACATCTCATCTATAATAAATTTCCGAGTTAGGAATCTACCCCAATTAGTGAAAATACATGTTAATAAAAATACTTATAGAAGACCACAATAGCTTTACTCATAATAATCAAAAGTTGAAAATATTTCTGGTGACCACAAATAGAGGATCAGGTAGCGAACTACGTTATTTCATAGCATGAAATACTACTCAGCAATAAAAATGAAAGAGATACTGATATGTGTAACCTGACTGATAAATATAAAAATTATTTTGTGGACTGAAGGGAGCCTTATATATAGGGTTATCACAACATGATTCAAGTTACGTGGACTTTCTAAAGTTGGCAAACTTAGTCTACAATGAAAAAAATCCAAGGGTACAGAGCTGGAGACTGAGACAAGTCATGAGGAAACTTTCTGGGATTGTATTAGTCCATTTTTTCACTGCTGATAAAGACATACCTCATACTGGGTACTTTATTCAAAAACGGTTTAAGGGACTCACAGTTGCACCTGGCTGGGGAGGCCTCATCATCACGGCAGAAAGTCAAAGGGACATCTTACATGGTGGCAGACAAGAGAGAAATGAGAAACAAGCAAAAGGGCTTTCCTCTTATAGAAGCATCAGCTCTTGTGAGACTTATTCACTATCACAAGAACAGTATGGGGGAAACTGTCACCATGATTAAATTCTCTCCCACCAGGTCCCTCCCACAACACGTGGGAATTCTGGGAGCTACAATTCTAGAAGAGATTTGGGTGAGGACACAGCCAAACCATATCAGGGATTATAGTAATGTTCTTTATTTGATAGAGTTTTGGGTTACACATATGTATACTTTTGTCAAAATTCGGTAAATACATACTTAAAATTTTTGCATTTCATCATTTGTAAACTTTACACCAAAAGGAAAAAGAAAGGTACCAAATTGTAGTTAATGCACGTTGAGTTACTGATGTCTGCAATTTACTTTAAAATGCCTCAAAACTATAATGGATTACTGGATGGATAGAAAGATGGATCTATGGATGGACATGAGATAAAACAAGACTCCAAGTTGGTGAAGATACAGTTAAAGTGTTCACTGTAAAGTTTTTTCAACTGTGTTGTACGTTCATAAATGTTCATGATAAAATATCAACGAAAACAATTTTCATCCCTCCTCCTCTGTGACAGCCTCAGCCTGAGAAACCCACAGTGGGAAGGGAAAGGAGGGCAGTGTGTTTGTTTATGACCACCCACCCTCACTTCTTAGCAGTGCTTTCTGGCTCTTCTAGGGTTGGATAGGGGCAGGGAGAAAGGAGAGACAGAGGAACAGATAGGGCTTTATTGAATAGTTCAGCTGTATTATGGTGTCACATTTTAGGAGCAGTCATGCAGTTTTGGGCCCTTTCTCATGCGTTCCTGAGAAATTCTCCTGGTAGGGATCTCTGACAGCAGTTCACTACCTCAGGTAATACAGTTTCTAGGAAGCCACTAAGAGCCCTCCTACCACCTGCCTCTGGGGGTCCTGGGCAGCCTCTTCCTTATCCCTGGCAGGAAGCTTTTCAGGGCAGCGTCCTCCTTAAAAGCAATGGTTTTCTCGATTATGGAATTCCTATTTGGCCCATATAAAACATGCAAACACCTTTGTTTGGCTTAACTTGAAGTACAGGCCACTCTCAGCTCCAGTCTTTATCGCTTCTATCTGCCCCATTATTTCAACTTGGCCACAGCCTTTTGCTTTTGGATTGTATTCAGATGGGATAGCAGTTCCCGTGTTCTCCAGCCTTCAGGGACGTGAGCTAATCAGCTTGAATGGTTAAATAGAAGTTCCTGTTCAGGCAGCTCATTAGCTTTAAAATGAAGCAGCAGCCTTTTCCCATCCATGAGAATTGGGTGAGGAGGGAGTTCATACAACACACAACCCTTTCAAGTCTTCTGTGTAATTAAAAAAAATGCCCAGCGTGGTGGCTCACATCTCTAATCCCAGTTCTTTGGGCAGCTCAGGTAGGCAGATCATAAGGTCAGGCTTTGGAGACTACCCTGGCAAACATGGGGAGACCCTGTCTCTACTAAAAATTCAAAAATTAGCTGAGTGTAGTGGTGGGCCCCTGTAATTCCAGCTACTCAGGAGGCTTAGGCAGGAAAATCACTTCAACCTGAGAGGCAGAAGTTGTAGTGAGCCGAAATCATGCCACTGCACTCCAGCCTCGGGAACAGAGCAAGACTCTGTCTTAAAAAAGAGAATTTTTAGTCCTGTCCTATAAAGTTAAGAGGTAGATAATAACCTATTCTGGCAAAACTGGTTCTTGCCCACACCATTTGAAAAGTCTAGAACCTGATTGTAAATGAAAGGATTCTTGACAACTACTGTTTGGCGCTTGATCTTTGACTCCAATGCCAAACGTGGAGAAGACAGCATGTTTCCACTGTTCTGAAAACAGTAGCTAATCTGTGCTTCCCTTTGCTGTCTCGAGTATAGTAAAACATTTATGAGGTACAGAGGCTTGCAGAAAAGTATTTTAGAAGTGGAGTCAGAACTCCACTGTGGAAAGGGGGCTGAGAGAATCATGAATCCGATTCCTTCTCTTGCCAGAGGAGACTCAGATTTGTGATGTGGTTTCTCTGGGTAAACATGAGTAAGTAACAGAAGAGATCAGTAAAACTCTGGTCCAGTGCTTAGAAATTAGTGTTTTATGACCTCCCCTCTGCCAGGGAAATAAGCATGAAGACAGCGCTTTTCCTCCCACTATTTTTAAAACCCAGATGAGGAGGTGTTCTATTGCTCCACGTGGTGCGCTTTTGAACTGAGAGGGACTGAGCACGGAGAAGCCAGAGTAGCACTGCCCCCACCCCGGGCCACCTGAAACTCATCATGCTGCTTTCTTTGGAGCGGCTGCCAATTTAAAAGAAGACTTAAGGGGTTTCATTTGGCTCTGTGATTCTGCTGGAAGGAGGCCTGAGTAAGATTGAGCTGAGGTTGCAGAGGAAAGGAGCCGTTTGTCCCACAACCTGAACAAAACAGAACTATGATGAAGCAGCATTGTCCATCTGAGGTAATACCCAAGGTACATTGCCTCATGTCAAGAAAATCAAGGACATGAATACACATGGAGTGAGGTTAAGAATGGAGGTTTTACAGGCAAAAGAAGAAAAGAGAACATCTCTCTCTTCTGCGGAGAGAGAGAGGGGCTTCTGAGTGTGTTTTCTGGTTTTCTGGTGAACTGCACAAGGTTTTATAGACTTGTTGAGGAGGTGGTGTTTGATTTACATAGGGTCCAAATATGGGTTGGACCAGGTGAGAGCTTTACATAGCTCGTGAAGAAGCTGGCTATCCACCCGAATCTTCTTATGCATATAGGTTTTCTACTTGGCCAGTGCATGTTGTCCGTCCCTTACTGCACTTGTGGTTGATAAAGAAAAAGGAAGATGAAGCCGTCAGGTTGAGCATGCCTGGCTCCCAAGTAGCCTCCTATTGGTACAGCTGCTGGCATTTGCCTGTGCAAGCTTCCAGCTTGCTTGTCTATATCTGCAGCTCAATTTTACAGGCCGCTCTTTGTTAGAAATGGTTTTGGGGCTGCTTTTTATTCAAAGGGAAACCTTACCAAAGAATTCCTTACTTTCAATCTCTGATGAAATAATTTCTTTAGAACTCCTGTATCAATGGGACTTCTGGATTACAGTTGAAGTAGATTTGGCTGATCATCAACTCTGCCTCCACTTAATAGTGAATGCTTTTATTTTCTATGTTTCAAGGAGGGACTCTTTGCTTCTTGCCCTTCTTCAGAATAGCAGTGTGGAAATTGCATTTAAGAACACCTGTTGGGCACAGTGGCTCACACCTGTAATCCTAGAAATTTAGGAGGCTAATATGGGAAAATTGCTTCAGGCCAGGAATTTGAGAGCAGTCTGGGAAACATAGCGGTACCCCAACTCTCAAAAAAAAATTACTGGGTGTGGGGATGCATACCTGCTGCCCTGTTGGCCCAGCTTCTGTCAGGAGGCCATGGCAGAAAGGTCACTTGAGCTCAGGAGTTTGGGGCTGCAGTGAGCTATGGTCATGCACTGTACTCCAGCCTGGGTGACTCCATCTCTTGAAAAACACAACAAAAACCAACAAAAGCCCACGTTCTATCTGGAATGGGAACCGGTAGAACCTTATGACAGTGAGTGACTCAGAGGCAGAGCAAACGTTTGGCCACAGTTTTAATGGTGCAATTTGAACCTTGTGTTTGTCCTACTGACCGAGACTGTGGCTGTCTTAGGGTCCTCCATATGGTCTGGCCTTGGAGGAGAAGAAACTGTTCTTGTTCAACACTTTCTGTTTGTGGAGCCCAAGATAAGAACTTTATGTTTGTTTCACAGATGAGAGGGTGCTAAATAGCTTGCTTAGAATCACACAAGTCAGAGGTAGGAGGGCCACGTTCTTTAACCAGTTTGTGAGTAGATGTCTTCCCAAGAACGTACAGCTGATGGCATAATGCTGACCTTAAGCCTAGGTTAATCAAATTGATGTTTAATGAAAAGCAATAGATTTCCTCCTGTAGCCCAAGAAAGAGCCACTTGACTACAGCTAATCAGTGAGAGAAATACCTCTATCAAAGGAATAGGTGATCAGAATTCATGGGCAGCAATGGGACATAGGAATGTGGAAATGAGAGGTGTGGGCTCCAGGGATGCTGGAGAGGAGAAAACTCCTCCTCCAGTATTCCCTAACTCTCGAATGCTGCTGTCTTTTCAATACAAATACAAACCCACTCTGTTGTTTTGCACTGCCCCGTGCCCTGAATCTCTTGTTTGTGGACTGTATCCTCCAGTAACTTATTCAAGCAAGGATACACTGAAGCAAATTGTTCTGAAATATGACTTTATTTCTTCTTACACTTACATGACTGGTGGGGCATAGAATTTTTGATTGAAAATAATTTCCCATTCAAGTTTTAAAGATACTACTCCATTATTTCCCAGCTTCTGGTAGTGCTGTTGCGAAGCCTGAAATCATTCTGATTTTTGATTCTTTGTAAATACTGTTTTTTAAAAAACTTTTCTGAAAACTTAGGAGAGCTGTTTTCCTTTGTCATATATTGCAGATTTTCAAGAAAATGTTCCTTGGTGTGAATTTGTGTTCATGTGTTTAAACCTAGGAGGTTATGTTATTCAACTTGAGAAGTTGCCTTTTTTTTTAACTTTTATTTAAGTTCAAAGGTTCAAGCACAGGTTTGTTATTTAGGTAACGTCTGTCATGAGGTTTATTGTACAGATCATTTCATTACTCCAGTATTAAGCCTAGTCCCATTTAGTTGTTTTTCCTGATCTTCTTCCTTCTCTCATTCTCCACTCTCTGAAAGGCTCTAGTGTGTTTTGTTCTTCCGCCTGTTGTATGTTCCTGTGTTCTCATCATTTAGCTCCCACTTGCAAGTGAAAATATCTGGTATTTGGATTTTGTGTTCCTGCATTAGTTTGCTAAGAATAATAGTCTCCAGCTTCATCTATGTCCCTGAAGAGAACACGATCGCATTCTTTTGTGGCTGCCTAGTGTTTTTTGTTGTATATGTACCACATTTTCTTTATCCAGTCTACCATTGATGGGCATTTAGCTTGATTCCATATTTTTGCTATTGTGAACAGTGCTGCCATGGACATATGCGTGCACATGTCTCTATAACAGAAGGATTTATATTCCCTTGGGTACATACCTAGTAACCCATTACTAGGTTTGCTGAATCAAATGGTATTTCACTCTTTAGGTCTTTGAGGAATCATGACACTTTTTCACAATGGCAGAACTAATTTGCATTCCCGAATACAGTGTGTAAGTGTTGTTTTTCTCTCTAACCTTGCCAGTATGTGTTGTTTTTTTTTTTTTTTGCTTTAATAATTGCCATTATGACTGGTGTGAGATGGTATCTTATTATAATTTTCATTTGCATTTCTCTAATAATCAGTGACGTTGAGCTTTTTTAATATGATTGCTTGTTGCATATATGTCTTGTTTTAAAAGTGTCTGTTTATGTTCTTTGCCCACCTTTTTATGGGTTGTTTGTTTTCCTCTTGTAAATTGAATTTCCCTACCGATGTTTGATATTAGATTTTTGTGGAATGCATAGTTTACAAACATTTTCTCACATTCTGTAGGTTGTCAGTTTTCTCTGTTGATAGTTTATTTTGCTGTGTGAAAGTTTCTCATTTTAATTTGACCCGTTTTCAATTTTGCTTTTGTTACATTTTCTTTTGGCATGTTCATGATGAAATCTTTGCCTGTGCTTACGTTTTGAATGGCATTGTCTCGTGTCTTGCAGAGCTTTTATAGTTTTTGGTTTTACACATCAGTGTTTAATCTATCATGAGCAAATTTTTGTATGTAATGTAAAGAAGGGATCTAGTTTCAGTCTTTTGGATATGGCTATCCAGGTATCCTGGCATCGTTTATTGAATAGGGAGAATCTTTTCCCCCTTGCTTGTTTTTGTTAAGTTTGCCAAAGATCAGATACTTGTAGAAGCTTGGTTTTGTTTCTGGATTCTCTATTCTGTTCCATTAGTCTATGTGTTTGTTTTTGTACCAGTACTATGCTGTTGTTTCCTGTAGCCCTGTAATGCAGTTTGAAGTCTGGTAGCATGTCGCTTCCAGCTTTGCTCTTCTTGCTTAGGATTGCCTTGGCTGTTTTTGGTTCCACATAAATTTTTCAAAAGCTGGTTTTCTTAAAAAAAATAATAAAACTCAACCTACTTCTTAACATTTTTCAAGAACCCAAATGAAATCATGACTGCTCTTGGAGATGGCACTCTGTATGTTTCAATTTACTACCCAGTAACTGGTCTATTAAAATCATACTGGTTAAAAAATAATAAACTTGAAGCTACACCAATGAAGGAGAAAGGGAAGAGATTCAAATAACCACCATCAAAAACAATAAGGGCAATATTACCACTGATCCCACAGAAATACAAACCACCCTCAGAGAATATTATGTACAACTGTAGGCACTTTTTTTCCTTTAATTTTGAGATGAAGTTTTGTGCTTGTTGCTCAGGCTGGAGGGCAATGGTGAGATCTTGGCTTAGTGCAACCTCTGCATCCTGAGTTCAAGCTATTCTCCTGCCTCAGCTTCCTGAGTAGCTGGGATGACATGCATGTGCCACCATGTCTGGTTAATTGTGTATTTTTAGTAGACATGGGGTTTCTCCATGTTGATCCAGCTGGTCTTGAACTCCCAATCTCAGGTGATCAACCCACCTTGACCTCCCAAAGTTCTGGGATTGCAGATGTGAACCACTGAACCTGAAAAAATTGAGAAATCTAGAAGAAACTGATAAATTCCTGGTCACAACCACCCTCCCTGAGATGCAAGTTTGGTTTGACATATGCAAATTGATAAATGTCATCATCACATAAACAGAACTAAAGAAAAAAAATTACCCACATGATTATCTCAATGGATGCAAAAACAGCTTTTGATAAAATTCAACTTTCATGTGTGTTAAAAACTCTCAATAAACCAGGTATTGAAGGAACATACCTCAAAATAATAAGAGCCACATGTGACAAAACCACAGCCAGCATCATACTGAATGGACAAAAGCTGAAGGCATTCCCCTTAAAAATTGGCACAAGATAAAGATGCCCTCTCTTCCCACTCCCATTCAGCATAGCTTTGAGGGTGTTCTTTGCTCTTGGATTTCTAATTCTTTTAATTGTGATGTTGGGTAGTTAACTTGAGATCTCAATTTTGTTTTTGAGATGGAGTGTTGTTCTCTCAACCAGGCTGGAGTGCAGTGGTGTGATATGGGCTCACTGCAACATTTATCTCCTGGGTTCAAGCAGTTCTCCTGCCTCAGCCTCCTGAGTACCTGGGATTACAGGTATGTGCCACAACACCAGCTGATTTTTGTATTTTTAGTAGAATGGGGTTTCACCATGTTGGTCAGGCTGGTCTCAAACTCCTGACCTTGTAATCTGCCCGCCTTGGCCTCCAAAAGTGCTGAGATTACAAGAGTGAGTCACCGCAGCTGTCCCGAGTTCTCACTTCTTGATGTGAGCATTTAGTACTATAAATTTCTCTCCACACTACTTGACTAGCTGCATCCCAGAAACTCTGGTAAGTTGTACCTTTGTTCTCATTACTTTCAAAGAACTTCTTAAACTTCTTGATTTCTGCCTTAATGTCATGATTTACCCAGGAGTCATTCAGGAGCAAGTTACTCAGTTTCCATGTAAGTATATGGTTTTGAAACAATTTCTTAGTCCGGATTTTAAATGTGATTGCATTTGCTTTGTGACCTAAGGTATCTGCTATACTTATGAATGATCTATGTGTTGAGTTGAAAAAATGTGTATTCTGCAGTCATTGGATGAAATGTTCCTTGAATATCAGTTCCATTTGGTCTGTAGTAAAGATTAAATTTCATGTTGATTGGTTGGCTTTCTGTCTGGAAGATCTGTCCAGTGCTGAAAGTTGGGTGTTGTAGTCTCCAGCAATTACTGTGTTAGGGTTTATCTCTCTCTTTCTTATTTGCTGCGTGTGTCTGTTCTTTTTTCTCTTTCTCTGTCTGTCTCTATTTCTATCTTTGGAATTCTGATCATTTTAGTGTTGAACCTGTTCAAATTTTCTTCCGGATTTCAATTTTTTTCTTATCGCTATTTCTGGAAGACATAAGGTTCATCTACTCAACTTTGTTGTGTTACTATTCTAACAAGAATTTTTCACAAGTTCTGCTGTCATATTTTTAATTTCTAAGCGTTTACTTTTTCTTTAAATTTGGTTCTTGTTTCATGAAAATGGTAACACTTTTATCTCTTCGAGAACATTCATATGGGTTTCAGAAGGTCTTATCTCCTAGCACAGTCCTCATTCAGGCTGCATTTATGTGTCTTCTTGCTCTGGTCTCGGCCATTCATGTTAGAAGCTTTGCTCAGATGCCTGGTGACCCTTAGCTGTCTGTGTCTGTTAGAAAAAAATGGAGCACTGAAAAGCTAAAAGCTGATGGAAGTTCTGTGATTGTAACATTTTGTGGGCGGTGGTCTTGCTGGGTCAGACCTTTTCTTCTTGAGCAAGAGAGATTCTCTCTAGAGAAAAATCATCTTAACTTCTGACCAAGTGTATCTGCCACCCTCATTGGAACTCAGTGGTAGGAAAACCTGGAGGATCTCAGTGTTCAGTGTGTGCATTTAAGCACTTGTGTCTAGAGAGCTCCTGCCTAGAGACACCAAATTTTACCCTATAGAGAGGAAACCTCCACCCTGCCACCACCGTGGGATGCAGTCACCGATTCTAGTGAGAGGATCTGGGATCTACTTACTACTGAAACATAAATTCCCTAGGTAAATTTAGCTGCCAACTCTTGAACCCTTGGGGATCCTGGTTGCCTTCCTGCCACTGGCTTGGGATTTAGCATCTCTGTGTCTACTGTGAGGTGTCACTGACAGCTTCTGCTTGCCAGTTTTCTATATGCTGAAGGGATTGTCTTTATTTTCTTTTTATCTTTGTTGGTTTATTTATTTTTAATCATCCCATGTTAATGTGGTTTAATGATGGAGTGAAGGCATATGAAGGTATTCAACCAAACATCTTAGCTGAAGTCTGTATTTCTCTTGTAGTAAAATCTTGGTCATTCTATGTTTCAGTTAATCAAATTTTTATATATGCATTCTGATTTGGGGATGATGTGAGGGAAGAGAGAGAGAAAGAAAGAGAGACTCAGACAGACAGAGACAGGGTGAGAGAGAGAGGCTACTGTGACAAATCTGTGGGTCTGTGTATTTGGAAGTCAATAGGAATTTAGCCCTGTTTTCTGTCTAAAAAGCAGGAGTGTCCAGACAATGGATCTGGAACTAGGCTAAGAATCTTTGAGTCAATGGCGCAGATCCAGTTGTGTTCAATTTTTAGCCCTTAGGCTGAAAGGGAAAATAACGTAAAACACATTTTTAAAAATTTCTGGCTGGGCGCGGTGGCTCAAGCCTGTAATCCCAGCACTTTGGGAGGCCGAGGTGGGTGGATCACAAGATCAAGAGATCGAGACCATCCTGGTCAACATTGTGAAACCCTGTCTCTGCTAAAAATACAAAAAATTAGCTGGGCATGGTGGTGCGTGCCTGTAATCCCAGCTACTCGGGAGGCTGAGGAAAGAGAATTGCTTGAACCCAAAAGGCGGAGGCTGCGGTGAGCTGAGATTGTGCCATTGCACTCCAGCTTGGGCAACAAGAGCGAACCTTCATTTCTAAAAAAAAAAAAAATGTTCTGAAAGTGGTGTTTTCTGATTTGCCCTCAGATAATTAGATATAGAAGGTAGCCATACATTTTTTGCTAACTCAGCATTCGTTGCTCCATTCAGCGAATTCATCTTTATATTCATGTTCTTTCTCTCCAGCTTAATATCCAAAATTTAAAAGTGAGGAATGCAGAATAGTTGAACTAAAAGAAACAGATCAACCACAACCTGCTTCTTCTTCCTCTCACCCAAAGAAAACCATTGTTAACATTTTGCTATATTCTCTTTATGTACTTTTCTCAGGTACTTTTATTCGAATATATTTTTGATCATAAAATTGTCTTAGACAATAAGTTGTCAGAGAAGAACACCCACTCTTTTTACACTCCAGGCTTCCAGCTTGAAGGTGACTGACTTGGGAATCCTGTATTTTAACAAGATATGATGTTGATATGGAATCTTTTATTGGACTGTTCTAAGGTGTTCTCTTTTTAGCATACTCTCCTTCATCCCCTTCTTCCCTGCTATACACACACATACACATTCACACATACACGCATTCTTTCTTTCTCTCTCACATGGACATTCTCATACGCAAATACAAGCATGCTCATACACGTGCACACACACAGGCACGTGCATGCACACACTCACACTCATGTGAACCAACATGCACATACACACTCTCCTTCATCTCTTTCCTCCCTGCTACACACACATACTCTAACACTCATATGCACATGTGCACACACACATATGTACAACATGCAATGTGTCAGAAGGCCATGTAGAAAATGATTGTTACTCTCCAAAAGGAAGGACACCCACACTTTTTCAATGGAAAAAAACAGCTCTGTTTTTGTAAAAAAAAAAAAAAAAAAAAGAATTTTCTATTAGGCCTAGAAAGAAACTTAAAAAGTGTTTCTTCTTTTATCTAATCGGAACTTGTGTATGTGCACACACCCGTGTGACAGAAAGAGCCAGGGAGAGAGGGAGGGAGAGGAGGCGAAGGCAAGAAGAGAGAGAGCGATTAAAAAGCAAGTGCACTGTGGCAAGCTCGTCTGGACTAAGTGAGAAGCAGGCGGTTGTGGTGATGAGATAGGAGCTCGGAATGCTTCCTGGTACCAAGACTGTCATAAGTGGAATTGGGGTCTGAAAAAGTGACAGCAAAATTCAGCGTTCCTTTGACAACCACTCAGAAAATAGAATGTGAGGAAGCAGGAGGAAGGGAAGGTGTGGGGCCAGCCATGAGAATGCACCCCGCTGCTCCACGGATGCCTAGAAATGCTGGTCACTTATAGGGCACAGGTGAGGGGAAGTCTGGACTGGTGGCAGTAGTGCTGCCAAGCCATGTAGCCTGCTCTCTCAAGGGTGAATGTTCTTGCATAAGTAGTGGGGAAGATTATTCCCTAGTTTATATAGGCCCCATTTGTCCTAGACACAGATTTTAATGTTCTCAGGTGATCGCTTGCTTGATTGTCTGTGTAAAAGATCAGCAATGCTTTTTCTTTTTCTGGAAAGGTCTAGGCAGTAAATATTTTAGGCTTGGCAGCCCATATGGTCTCTGTCACAGCTACTCATCTCTGTGGTTGTGGTGTGAAAGCAGCCATAGAAATGGGTAATAAAGGAGTGGGGCTGAGTTCCAAAGTACTTTTATGAGAACTGAAAATTGCATTTTATATAATTGTTGACATGTCCCAAAATATTGTCACTTTTTTGAATTCTTTCACATTTGTGGCTCATGAGCTGTCTGACAAGAGACGACAGGCAGGAATTGGTGGATGGGCCATGGTTGCCCAAACCCTGTGTCCAAATCATGGCATTGTACAAGCAGGAGGGATCTCTGACCCTCTCTTTTTTTCCTCTTTCCTTCTTTTCAGTTTCTCATTGTGCTGATTTGGAAACCAGAAATTGAAAGCTCTGGGAAGTGAACTCTTTCTGACTTAACCTGTTAGTGGCAGTGTTAGGATAAAATTTCAGGTCTCAAGGAGCACTTCTTAGAGCCCGGATCAGACTGAATGCTACTTTTGTGATTGCAGAAGGCATACCATCCTCTGGTACACTAGCTCCTTAGCGTCACCCTGAATCTGAAACTTAGTTCTTCATAAAGTCTTTTGTTCTATGATTCCTCAGTGCATCATTTGCTAATTTGCGCCAGTTATTCTGTTTAACACAACTGAGATATAGACATAAGCAAAGTTCCTACCCTTTAGGAACTCACTTCTTCACGGCCTGGTTTTGATAATCCAGACAAAGCTACTTAAATGTAGTTTTATCCTTAAAAGCAAAATCGGCTGCACTTATGTAAGTTACAATAATAATTAGAATTTAGGAAAAATCCATTCTTAAAACAAGAAGGCAAAGAGAATAAAAAATAAACATCCAAGTCACCCTCTGACTGTGCGTTGGTTTTAAAACAACAAGACTATTATTTTAAGTGAACACAAGGAAAATTTTGCTACCAAGCGAGTACAATTTCTAACAGGTGATACATCGACTCCTCTAATTCCAGACATTTCCAAAAGTGCCCTTACTACCTACATTACTTCCTTCTGTAAAGCTCTACTGATTAAGACTTTATCTTTTGTGGTTGGATTTTTGCTTTTGGAATTACAACCTGCTTTTCAAGTCACATTTTGTAAATTAGTTGAGGTATCTTGCTGAGTGATAAAGTCTGAGTCAAAAACTTCCTGAAAAGTGCCTCGTGAACTCGTGAGGCATCATGGCAAAGATCCCAATTGTTGGACTGAGGCAGAGAGGTAGAAAGAAGAACACAGTTTTAAGGTCTGACAGATGTAAGTATAGGTCCCACCTCCACCACGTATTAGATGTGTAATGTTAAATGAGCTACTATACCTCTTTGAGCCTCAGCTTTCCTCTCTGTAAAAAGAAGATGTTAAACCTTCCCTTGCACTATTGTTGTAGGGATTAGAGCTGATGTCAATCAAAATGTTTCCAGCATGCTCGGTATTCAACGTACCTTGGATAGACTTATTTGGCCAGTTCACTGCATAAGGGTAATATACACGAGTAAGATTTTTTCTTTTCTTCAAAATAGACTTTTTGGGATTAAACTCTAAAAAAGTGTTAAATACATGAATCAAGATCTTTTTCATTTCTGTTGTTGAAGTATTTGCCTTCTTACGTTTGGTAATGTTAGGATTTTCCACAGAAGAAGTTGACACTTTCCTTCTTAATCATACTGGCAATACCATGTTTCAACACTAGTGACTATTTTCTTTTCGAAAAGTGTCATTTGTCTAGCTTCCCTTGAAAGATCAGCTAAGTGTCACATTATCCCTGCTTCTGCTAATCTTTCAAAATGCTTACCACCATAGTCATAACATTTTCTTCATGCTCAAGTTGATTTAAAAAATGTTCTAAAGACAGTGTTGCTGAATTTTTATTTGTTTAATAAAAATTAGGCTTTTAAATATAAAAATATAGATTTATTATAAAGCCTCTAGAAAGCAAAGAAAAATAGATTTGAAAAATACCTTGTTTAATCACATAAAGCTAGGCAGAGTTAAATCACTGTTTCCATTTTGGTACATTTTATTTTAATTTTTTCACTATTTTAATGTCCTTCTTTATATCCATAATGGTGATAACATGATGTATATATGAACATGTATATATTATATAAATATATAAAATACATAAATATATCTTTTAAAAATGGTATCTGTAGGCCGGGCGCGGTGGCTCAAGCCTGTAATCCCAGCAGTTTGGGAGGCCGAGGCGGGTGGATCACGAGGTCAAGAGATCGAGACCATCCTGGTCAACATGGTGAAACCCCGTCTCTACTAAAAATACAAAAAATTAGCTGGGCTTGGTGGCGCGTGCCTGTAATCCCAGCTACTCAGGAGGCTGAGGCAGGAGAATTGCCTGAACCCAGGAGGCGGAGGTTGCGGTGAGCCAAGATCGCGCCATTGCACTCCAGCCTGGGAAACAAGAGCGAAACTCCATCTCAAAAAATAAATAAATAAATAAATAATAAAAATGGTATCTGTTTATGTATTATATATAAATATATATCTAATGACTATATATCTACATATCTACTTCTATATTTATATATCTCCATGATAGAAGTTGGAAAATACTGAAAACTGTAGAGGAGTTCAAAGAAACAACCTATAATCTCATTTTACAGAAATAATTTTCTTCCCTTTTGCTTCTCCACATTTTGGCTTAGATCAAATTTAGAAATGATTTTCTTAACGTTTTTTGGTATTGTGTTTTTAGAGTATCAAGATGTTGCTGCATATTCTGATTTTTATGTATAGTTGTGACAGGAACACCCACAAAAATAATTGTTCTAGAAAAGAATTTGTTAACAAATATTTTCTTCCAGGAAGTGGTGTATTAGCGTTTTTTAAAAGAAACATTTCTGGACGTCAAAGTAGACATTGGGCTTATATCAACAGCTCAATCTTTTTTCAAATACGCTTTATTTTTAGGGCAGTGTAAAGTTAATAGTGAGGCATAGTGGAAAGTACAGAGAGTTCCTACATTCCCACCTCCCCAAATGCACAGCCTCCTCCACTATCAGCCTTCCTCACTAGAGAGGTACATTTGTTACAATGGATGAACCAACATTGATTTATCACTGTCACCCATAGTTTATAATTGACATTAGGGACCATTCTTGCCGTCGTATATTCAGTGAGTTTTGACAAGGGTGTAATGGCATATGTCTACCATTATAGTAACACACAGAGTAGTTTCATTGCCCTAAACATCCTCTATGCTCTGCCCATTTATCCTTTCCCACTCTTCAACCCCCAGCAATCACTGAACGTTTTGATGTCTCTATAGTTTTGCCTTTTCCAGAATGTCATATAGTTGGATTCATATAGTAAGTGGTCATTTGAGATTGGTTTCTTTCACTTAGTAGTATGTATTTGAGTTTCCTCTATGTCTTTTAATGGCTTCATAGCTCACGTGCTTTTTTTCTGCAACAAAGGCCACATTCAAAGATTATTGCTTTCATTGCTGAATAATATTCCACTGTGTCGATGTAGAGGTTTGTTTATCCAGGCACTTACGAGTCTATAGTAACCAGTGTGGAGCCTGGGGAAGACATAAATGGCCTGGTTGTGGCGAAGGCCTGGAGCCTATGTCGATAGGAGCCATGGAGTTTGGAGGCATTAGATCTTAGAGCCATAGGGGAAGGCCTGGAGCTTGGGTTGACAGGGTCTGTCCCATAGCCTGTGGCTATAGAAACCTGCCTGGTGTTGAGTTCACTGAATTGTGCCTGGCATTGGAGTTGATGTTGAAGTCAGGTGTTACATTTGCTCTCCTCTCTGCACATACATAGTATCTCTTTCCATGCTGCACTACCCAGGTTTAGGGGCGGGGTAATGCAGATAATAGAAAACTCTCTTTTATACTCTATTTTATGCCGTTTTTCTTACTTTTCTACTCCACAAACGTGCTATAACCTCTCACCTGGATTCCTTGTCTCTTTTGAAGACACTTTGATGCACGGATGGCTGTTCAAATTGATGTTTCTGTGAAGAAATAAGTGCTGAAAAGTTCTGTTTTGCCATTTTGTCCATGGCATTCTTCTCTGTTAACTGAAAAAATATTTTTACTGAATAACATATTGTTAAAAATTGTCAGACCCTTGGTTTAGCTCTGGAAGTTTCTCCTTTAGAGCAAGTTCCTTTCATAGTTCTCTACAGAAAGACTATAGTTGTAAAATGTTGGTAGAGATGATATTTTGTGTGTAGAATTAAGGACCGATTACACATAAATGTTTAGCGGACAGTAAACATTTGTGAGTAATCTGTTCTTACACACAAAAAGAAGGTCTATAGCTTTAGGAAAGGGAAAATTATCAAGGTTATTCAGACAATATAAAATGAGTTGAGAAAATTGAAGGGAATGTTTATACTTGAATGAGACCTCATGGAGAAAGACAAAATAAGGAAGCCATGGGAGAATATTTGCATTCTCGGAACCACAAAAGTGAGGAAAGCCAAGAGCACAGCTGGAGTTGCACCAGATCAAGTAGACATTCCATCAGAGCCTGAACTGAGAATGCACCATTCCTAGTCACCTTGATAACAGCCCCATTTTCTGTTAATAATACTCTATGAGAAAAATCTTGCAAAAATAGTCAGAAAAGGCAGAGTCACATGCGGTTCAGTGTGTTCCACCTTGGCAGACGGTCTTAGGAGGAGTTTTGGAAGGATCGTGCTGCAGGCAATGGATGAGATAATGATGAGAAATTTTCCAGCTCTGTATAAAAAGGCAAGCGAAATATATGCTTGTGAATGTTTGGCTGCTTTTTTATGCTCTATTTTCAGATCAATTTTATCCCAATTAATGTGAATATAAACTCTGATTGTTATGGCTATCTCTCGTGGGGTGTCTATTATTTTGTCAGAAATTGTATCAGGAACTTTATATCAATCACTAAATTACACATTTCCAAGCTGCATATGAATTAGGTATTACTATGATCATTTTACAGATGAAGAAGATGAGACTCAGAGCAATACATAAGTTGCCCAAGGTCAGACAGCAAGTAAGTACCAGAAATAAAAGCCAGATAAATCTAATTCCCATATCCTTGCTCTTTCAATGATGTTTCAGAGTTGATTACAAAAAGAATTGTTCTGTGTGCTCAGGACAATTTACTACCTACTAAATTTAACCATAGGACAGTCTTATAAACAGGGTAGAGTATGCAGTTAAGATAAAATTTGAGAGGAAATAATTAAATTAAAATAATACATAACCAATGATCAGAATATTCTCTCAGTATTTTAGAAATTTATGTAAGAATAAACTAGATACTGATAAAAAAGTCACATTCTTTATGCACAAATCTTGTAAGTAGCTACTGTTAAAGAGAGGATACTATTTACCTAGAAGAAAGTGGGGTTGTCAACCACAATATAACCATTCGTGGGGTGAATGTCTTTTTTATTTTAGGCCTCTGGCTGATGGATCCAAGAGGTAGATACATGATGTCAAAATATTCTCTTTTATAGGTAATTACAATTTACAATGGAAGATACAGAGGCCACAAGGTAGTAGAGTTGAGTTATATTAACAGAAAACCTTGTTAGAGAAAAGAACCACCTCTCACTATCATGTTCAATGTCAAAGATTAATAGAAGGTACAGCAAACTGGACACACATGCGAGTATACCCACATTGATATTGGAAGTAACTTTTTTCTTATATACTATAAATCATATCCCAGAATATACTCATAATGTGTACACTTATTGGGATATTACAATCAACGTACAAAATATGTACCATATGTACATTGACTGTGATGTACATATGTGTACACAATACAGATGTACAAAAAATGTACATAATCTGTACAATATGTACATTTATATGTACATAATGTGTACACAGTAGGTATGTACATAATGTGTACAATATGTAAATATATTGTAATATTACAATAATTTCATATAATCACAACAGCATATATAATCACAATACACATATAATACATAATATCAATATAAATGTACATATTGCACACATTATATACATTTACATTTATTGTGATATGATATGTACACATGTACATCATGCACACGTGCAGATTTGCGGTATATACACGTATACATAAGTGTGCACAGTATGTACATATGTACACTACACATATGTTCATATAATGTAGATATGTACCTTCTGTACAGGAGTACACAGTATGTACAATATATACACGTATATACTAGGTACACATATAGGTGTATACCCACTTTGGTAACCGGAGAGATTTCTATCTAATATACTAAATATAAAATCCCAGAATGTAGTCATAGTGTGTACATTTATTGTCGTATTGTGATAAATGTATTAAATAAGCACAATCTGTACATGTACTCTGCTGTACATAGGTGTACACAATGCACATGTACAAAAATGTACATAATCTGTAAAATATGTACCTATATATTTCTATAATGTGTACACAATGCATAGGTACATAATGTGTACACTATGCACATTCCTTAAAATATCAGTGATAAAATATATATAATCACAGTAATATCTATAATCACACTAATACATATATGTCGTGTAATATCACCAAAAAGTATGTGTTGTACAGATTAGGTATGTATTAGGTACATATGTATAGTGCACATATTATGAAAATATATATGTATCATGATAACACGGTATGTACACGTATACAAATATGTGCCTACTATTTAAACAATGTACACATGCAGAAATAGGTGCAAACTATATGCCTATGCACAGCAGGCTATCACTACAGTTCTGCTCGTAGCAGCCTCAATGCCCACCCTGGCTGCTTAAAGACCCCTGGCTAGGGGGCTGTACCCACAGCCCCCGCCAGAGGGCCCATAACAGCTACCAGGCCCACGCTGGCTGCTTAGGGACCCCCTGCCTAGGGCGCTGTGCCCACAGCTGCTGGGGCCCGGCTATTTTGAAAATGTGGTGTAATATGATACTGGCAACCATATCACACAGAAATGATAATGTTATTGTGGTTCTTTACATATTAGGCAATAGTTCTAGTTACACATTTGGCATATTGACAAAAATGTCATCCTCACCCCATTGACATTAGAATTGAAAGCATAGGAGGGTTTCACCCCTTGCAATGTTTAATTCAATATAATTGTTTTCTTGTTTACATTAGTGACCATATCAGAGCATGGTGTACATCTCTTGCAGTATTCAGAATATTTCTCTATGGGCAGCAACATTTTTCTCTCCTTATCTGGATATTAGGAAGAATATCACAGGACCGGCTTACAGCGCCAGTCACATCGTGAGCAATGTCATCTGTAATCCCCTAGTTATTAAAAACAATGTAACGGGGGTCTCGTGTGCTTTTGGAGATATTTGGAGTAATATCCTTTTAGTTTCTGGATATTAGAAACAATAATACAGTGGTGGTGTACACCTCCTGCGTTATTAAGAGTATACTCATCCTCTGTCCCTGGGATATTAGGAACTACATCGCAGAAGCGTTGCACTTTGCCTATAATATTGGAACAATCACAGAGTGTACACCTTCTTTCATTGTGAGAGAAATACCTACTTAGGATATGATGGATAATATCACAAAATGGACACACATGGGTATATACCCACTGTGATATTGGAAGTCATTTTTATCTAATATACTAAATGTCATAACCCAGAAAAAACTCATAATGTGTACACTTATTGGGATATTACACTCAATGTACAGAATATTTAACATATGTACATAGACTGTGATGTACATACATGTACACAATACAGATGTACAATAAATGTACATAAACTATCATTTGTACGAATATATGTACAAAATGTGCACACAATAGGTATGCACATAATGTGTACAATATGTACATTTATTGTAATATCACAATGTTATATAATCACAACTGCATATAAAATCACAATACACATGTAATATGTAATATCAACATAAATGTACATATTGCAAACATGTACATTTACATTTATTGTGATATGATATGTAAACATGTACATCATGTACCCATTATGTACAGATGCACAATATATGCAAGTGTACATATGTGGGTACAGTATGTACATATGTACACTACACATGTGTACATATAATGTAGATATGTACCTTCGGTACCCGAGTACATTCTATGCACAATATGTACGCATATAAACTATATACACACCTGGGTGTACAACCACTTTGGTAACCGGAGAAATTTCTATCTAATATACAAAATATAATAATTCAGAATGTAGTAATAGTGTGTACATTTATTGGCATAGTGCAATAAATGTATAAAATAGGTACAATCTGTACATTTACCCTGCTGTACATATGTGTACACAATGCACATGTACAAAAAATGTACATACTCTGTAAAATATGTACCTACATATTTCTATAATGTGTAAACAATGTATAGGTACATAATGTGTACACTATGCACATTCCTTAAAATATCAGTGATAAAATATATATAATCAAAATAACGCATATAATCACAGTAATATATATATATCATGTAATATCACAAAAAAGTACATATTGTTCACAGTAGGAACGCATTAGGTCTATATGTATTGTGCACATATGTACATATATATTTATCATAACACCATGTGTACACTTATACAAATATGTGTTCATTATTAAAACTATGTACCTGTGCAGAACAGGCTATTACCACAGCCCCCCTCGTAGCAGCCCCAAGGCCCACCCTGGCTGCTTAAAGACCCCCTGGCTAGGGAGCTGTAACCACGTTCCCCGCCAGAGGGCCCGTAACAGCTCCCAGGCTGACGCTGGCTGCTTAGGGACCCCCTGGCTAAGGCGCTGTGCCCGGCTATTTTGAAAATGTGGTGTAATATGATGCTGGCGACCATATCATATGGAAATGATGTTATTCTGGTTTTTGATATACTAGGCAATAGTTCTAGTTACACCTCTGCCATATTGGCAGAAATGTCATCCTGACACCCCTGGACATTAGAATTGAAATCATAAGGGGGTTTCACCCCTTGCAATGTTAAATTCAATATAATTGTTTTCTTGTTTACATTAGTGACCATATCAGAGCACAGTGTACTCCTCTTGCCGTATTCAGAGGATTTGCCTATGGGCAGCAACATTATTCTCTCGTTCTCTGGATATTAGGAACAATATCACAGGACCGGCGGACAGCCCCAGTCATATCGTGAGTAATGTCATCTGTAATCCCTTAGTTATTAGAAAAAATATCACGGGGGTCTTGTGTGCTTTATCAGATACTTGGAGTAATATCTTTTCCGTTTTTGGATATTAGACACGATACTACAGTGGTAGTGTACACTTCCTGCGATATTCAGGGTATAATAATCTTTTGTCCCCAGGATATTAGGTAGTACATTAAAGAAGCCTTGTACTTTGCCTGTGATATTGGAACAATCACAGAGTAAACACTTGCTTTCAAAATGAGAGTAATACCTACTTAAAATATGATGGATAATATCAAAAAATGGACACACATGGGTGTATACCCACTTTGATATAGAAAGAAATTTTTATCTAATATACTAAAAATCATATATCACAATATACTCATAATGTGTACACTTATTGAGATGTTACAATCAATGTGCAGAATACATACCATATGTACATAGAGTGTTATGTACATATGTGTACACAATACATATGTACCAAAAACGTACATAATCTGTACAATATGTGCAATTACAGGTACATAATGTGTACACAATAGGTATGTACGAAATGTGTGCAATATGTACGTTTATTGTAATATTACAATGATATTATATCACAACAGCATATAAAATCACAATACAAAAGTAATACATAATATAAATGTACATATTGCACACATCGTGTACATTTACATTTATTGTGGTATCACGGTGTGTACAAATGCACATCATGTACCCATTATGTACACATGTACAGAATATGCACATGTACATATGTGTGAACAGTATGTGCATGTGCACACTATGTACACATAAATACATATAATGTTGACATGTACATTTTGTACATGAGTACCTAATATGCACAATATGTACACGTATAAACTATGTACACACCTGGGTGTACACCCACTTTGGTCAATGGAGTAATTTCTAATATGGTAAAAATTATATTTTAGAATGTACTCATAATGTGTACATTTATTGGCATATCACAAGAAATGTATAAAATAGGTACAGTCTGTACATTTACTCTGCTGTGCATAGGTGTACACAATACACATGTAGAAAAAGTGTACATAATCTGTAAAATATGTACCTATATATTTCTATATTGTGTACACAATACATAGGTATATAATGTGTACACTATGCACATTCCTTAAAATATTAGTGATAAAATATATTTAATCACAATAAGATATATAATCACAGTAATATATATTGTCTAATATTACAAAAAAGTACATATTGTACACATTAGGTATGCATTAGGTACATATATATTTTGCACATATTATGTAAATATAAATTTATCGTGATAACTCCATATGTACGCATGTACATATATATGCCCGATATTAAAACTATTTACACATGTAGTAATAGGTGCAAACTATGTACCGATGCACAGCACGCTATTACCAAAGCCCCCCTTATAGCAGCCCCCAGGCCCAGCCTGGCTGCTTAGAGACCCCCTGGCAATTGGGCTGTGCCCACAAACACTGCTCGAATGCCTGTAGCAGCCCCCATGCCCACCCTGGCTGCTTAGGGACCCCCTGACTAGGTGTCTGTGCCCACAGCCCATGCCAGAGGGCCCGTAGCAGCCCCCAGGCCAACCATGGCTGCTCGGGGACCCCTGGCTGGGTCGATGTGCTCACAGACCCCACCAAAAAGCCCAGAGCAGCCCCCAGGCCCACCCTGGCTGCTTAGGGGTCCCCTCGCTTGTGGGCTCTGCCCACAGCTGCTGAGGCCCAGCTATTTTGCAAATCCGGTGTAATATGATACTGGCAACCATATTATATAAAAATGATAATCTTATTCTGTTTTTTTGTATATTAGGCAATAGCTCCAGTTAAACCTCTGCCATATTGACAAAAATGTCATCCTCACCCCCATTGACATTAGAATGAAAATCATAGGGGAGTTTCATTCCTTGCAATGCTTAATTCAATGTAATTGTTTTCTCGCTTACATTAGTGACCATATCAAAGCATGGTGTACACCTCTTGCCGTATTAAGAGTATTTCCCTATGGGCAGTAACATTTTCCTCTCCTTCTCTGGATATTAGGAACAATATTCCAGGACCAGGGTACAGCCCCAGTCACGTCGTGGGTAATGTCATCTGTAATTCTCTAGTTATTAGAAACAATATCACGGGGGGCTTGTGTGCTTTCTGAGATATTTGGAGTAATATCCTTTCCGTTTTTGAACATTAGAAACAATACTACAGTGGTGGTGTACACATCCTGCGATATTCAGGGTATGGTCATCCTTTGTCCTCAGGATATTATTAACTACATCACAGACGAGTTTTAGTTTGCCTTGAATTTGGAGCAATCCGAGAGTGTAAACCTGCTTTCACAATGAGAGAAACACCTACTCAGGATATGATGGATAATATCACAAAGTGGACACACATAAGTGTATACCCACTTTGATATTGAAAGTAATTTTTATCTAACATACTAAAAATCATATCCCAGAATATACTTATAATGTGTACTCTTACTGAAATATTACAAACAATGCACAGAATATGTACCATATGTACGTTGACTGTAATGTACATATGTGTGCACCATACAGATGTACAATAAATATACATAATCTGTACAATATGTACATTTATGTGTACATAATATGTACACAATAGGTATGTCCATAATGTGTACAATATGTACATTTGTAATATCACAATGATATCAGAACAGCATATACAATCACAATACACATGTAATGCATAATATAAATGTACGTATTTCACACATTATGTACATTACCATTTATTGTGGTATGACGATGTGTTTACATGTAGAGCATGGACCCATTATGTACGGATGTACAATAAATTCAGGTGTAGATATATGTACATAGTATGTACATATGTACACTCTGTACCCATACATACATATAATGTATATATTTACCTTCTGTACACAAGTACATAATATGCACAGTATGTACATGTACAAAATATGTGCACACATAAGTTTACACCCACTTTGGTAACCAGAGTAATTTCTATCTTATATTCTAAATGTAATATCACAGAATGTACTCATAATGTGTACATTTATTGGCATATCACAATAAATGTATAAAGTAAGTAAGATCTGTACATTTACTCTGTGTACCCAATACACAAGTAAATAAAATGTACGTAACCTGTAAAATATGTTTCTTTCTATTTCTATAATCTGTGCACAATGCATAGGTACATAATGTGTATACTATGTACATTTGTAATGTCACAATGATATCATATCACAACAGCATATATAATCACAATAAACGTAATACATAATATAAACGTACATATTGCAAACATGTATATTTACATTTATTGTGATATGATGTGTACACATGTACATCATGTACCCATTATGTACAGATGTACAATATATGCACGTGTACATATGTGTGCACAGTATGTACCTATGTATGCTGCGTACACCTATGTATATATAATGTAGACATGTACATTCTGTACATGAGTACATAATAAGCACAACATGTACATGTATAAACTATGTGCACACCTGGGTGTAAACCCACTTTGGTCACCGGTGTAATTCCTGTCTAATATGCTAAAAATTATATCCCAGAATGTACTCATGTGTACATTTATTGACATATCACAATAAATGTATAAAATAGGTATAGTCTGTACATTTACTCTGCTGTACATATGTGTACAAAATACACATGTAGAAAAAATGTACATCATCTGTAAAATATGTACCTATTTATTTCCATAATGTGTACACAATCCATAGGTACATAAAGTGTACTCTATGTACACTTCTAAAAATTTCAGTGGTAACATACATATTATCACAATAAGATATATAATCAATAATATGTAGATATCACATAATATCACCAAAAAGTACATATTGTCTATATTAGGTACGTATAAAGTACATATTTATTGTACACATATTATGTACATATATGTTTATTGTGATAATATTATATGTACATGTGTACAAATATGTGCCCATTATGTAAACAATCTACACATGTAGAAATAGGTGCAAACTGTGTACCTGTGAAGAGCAGGGTATCCCCACACCTCCCGCCAAAGGGCCTATAGCAGCTTCCAGCCCCACCCTGGCTACGTAGGGACCCCCTGGTTAGGTGGCTGTGCCCATAGCCCCTGCCAGAGTGACAGTAGCAGCCGCCAGGCCCTCCCTGGATGCTGAGAGACCCTCTGGCTATGTGGCTGTTACCACAGCCACCACCAGAGGGCCCGAAGCAGCCCCCAGACAAATCACAAAGGGCCCGTAGCAGCTGCAATGCCCAACCTGGTTGCATAGGGACACCCTCGCTTGGCTGCCATGCCCACAGCAGCTGGGGCCCAGATATTTTGAAAATGTGGTGTAATATGATACTGGCAATCATATCATATGTAAATAATAATTTTATCCTTCTTTATTATATAGTAGACAATAGCTGAAGTTACACCTCCGCCATTTTGACAAAAATGTCCTCCTCAACCCCTTGAAATTACAAAGAAAATTATAGGGGGGGTTAACACCTTGCAATATTTAATTCAATATAATTGTTTTCTTGTTTACATTAGTGAAAATATCACAGCACGGTGTACTCGTCTTGCCGTATTCAGAGGATTTGCCTATGGGCAGAAACATTCCCCTCTCCTTCTCTGGATATTAGAAACATTATCACAGGACCGGCAAACAGCTGCAGTCATATCGTGAGTAATGTCATCTGTAATCCCCTAGTTATAAAAAACAACATCAAGGGGGTCTTGTGCACTTTATGAGATACTTAGAGTAATGTTAGGATTTGGGTAATTTACATGAGGGAGAATATTGAGTTGGTGTATACACTCCAAAACACAGTAGAAGAGGGCATTGTATATTTTTTCTGACAGATTATATTGAGAGCAATTTTGCTTTTAACATTGGGGTACCTAGATAATATTTAGATTTTTTTCGATTAGCGTAAATTAAGAATTTCAGTATTTTACACAAGAGAGCATATTGAATTGGTGTATATACTCCAAAACAGAGTAGAATAGGGCATTGTATATTATTTCTGACAGATCATATTCAGAGCAAATTTGCTTTTAACATTGGGTTGCCTAGATAATATTTAGATTTTTTACGATTCGCGTAAATTTAGAATTTCCATATTTTAAATAATAGAGCATATTGAGTTGGTGTATATACTCCAAAACAGAGTAGAAAAGCGCATTTTATATGTTTTCTGACAGATAATATTCAGAGCAATGTTGCTGTTAACATTGGGGTGCGTAGATAATATTTAGATTTTTTTCGATTTGCGTAAAATTAGAATTTCGGTATTTTACATGAGAGAGCATATTGACTTGGTGTATATACTCCAAAACAAAGTAGAATAGCGCATTGTATATTTTTTCTGACAGATTATATTCAGAGAAATTTTTCTTTTAACAATGGTGTGCCTAGATAATATTTAGATTGTTTCGATTCACGTAAAATTAGAATCTCGGTATTCTACATGAGAGAGCATATTGAGTTGGTGTATATAATCCAAAACAGTGCAGAAAAGGGCATTGAATATTTTTTCTGACAGACTATATTCAGAGAAATTTTGCTTTTAAAATTGGGGTGCCTAGATTATATTTACATTTTTTTCGATTTGTGTAAATTAGAATTTCGGTATTTTACATGTGAAAGCATATTGAGTTGGTGTATATACCCCAAAACAGAGTAGAATAGGGCATTGTATATTTTTTCTGACAGATTATATTCAGAGCAATTTTGCTTTTAACATTGCTGTGCCTAGGTAATATTTAGAGTTTGTTAGATTCACGTAAAATTAGAATTTCAGTATTTTACATGAGAGAGCATATTGAGTTGGTGTATATACTCCAAAACAGAGTGGAAAAGAGCATTGTATACTTTTTCTGAAAGATTATATTCAGAGAAGTTTAGCTTTTTACATTGGGGTTCTTACATATTATTTAGATTTTTTTCGATTGGCGTAAAATCAGAATTTCGGTATTTTACATGAGAGAGCATATTGAGTTGGTGTGTATACTCCAAAACAGACTAGAATAAGGCATTGTATATATTTTTTGACAGATTATATTTATAGCCATTTTCTTTTAACCTAGGGGTGCCTAGATAATATTTAGAATTTCTTCGATTTGCGTAAAATTAGAATTTCGGTGTTTTACATGAGAGAGCATATTTAGTTGGTGTATATACTACAAAGCAAAGTAGAAAAGGGCATTGTATATTTTCTCTGACAGACTATATTCAGAAAAATTTTGCTTTTAACATTGGGGTGCCTAGATTATATTTAGATTTTTTTTGATTCGCGTAAATTTAGAATTTCGGTATTTTACATGAGAGAGTATATTGAGTTGGTTTATATACTCCAAAACAGAGTAGAAAAGGGCATTGTATTATTTTTGACAGAATATATTCAGAGACATTTTCTTTTAACTTTGGGGTGCCTAGATAATATTTAGAATTTTTTCGATTCTCGTAAAATTAGAATTTCTGTATTTTTCATGAGAGAGCATATTGAGTTGGTGTATATATTCCAAAACAGAGTAGAAAATGGCATTGTATATTTTATCTGACGAAATACATGCAGAGCAATTTTGCTATTACCATTGGGGTGCCTAGATAATATTTAGATTTCATTTGATTAACATAAATTTAGAATTTCGGTATTTTACATGAGAGAGCATATTGAGTTGGTCCATATACTCCAAAACCGAGGAGAAAAGGGCATTGTATATTTTTTCTGACAGATTATAATCAGAGCCATTTTCTTTCAATATTGGGGTGTCTAGATAATATTTAGATTTTTTTCAATTCGCATATAATAAGAATTTCGGTATTTTATATGAGAGAGCATATTGGGTTTGTGTATATACTCCAAAACGAAGTAGAAAAGGGTATTGTATATGTTTTCTGACAGACTATATTCAGAGCAATTTTGCTTTCAACATTGGGGTGCCTAGGTAATATTTAGATTTTTTTCGATTCGCGTAAATTTAGAATTTCGGTATTTTACATGAGAAAGCATATTGAATTGGTGTATATACTCCAAAACAGAGTAGAAAAGGGCATTGTGTATTTTTTCTGACAGATTATATTCGGAGCAATTTTGCTTTTAACAATGGGGTACCTAGATAATATTTTGATTTGTTTCTGTTCGTGTGAAATTAGAATTTCTGTATTTTACATTAGAGAGCATATTGAGTTGGTGTATACACTCTAAAACAAAGTAGAAAAGGGCACTGTATATTTTCTCCCACAGACTTTGTTCCTAGAAATTTTGCTTTTTACATTGGGGTGCCTAGATAATATTTAGATGTTTTTCGATTCCTGTATATTTACAATTTCGGTATTTGACATGAGAGAGCATATTGAATTGGTGTATATACCCCAAAACAGAGTAGAATAGGGTATTATATATTTTCTCTGACAGATTATATTCAGAGCAATTTTGTTTTTAACATGGGGTGCCTAGATAATATTTAGATTTTTTAAAATTTGCTTAAATATAGAATTTCTGTATTTTACAAGAGAGAGCATATTGAGATGGTGTATATACTCGAAAACAGAGTAGAATGGGGCATTGTATATTTTTTCTGACAGATTATATTCAGAGCAATTTTGTTTTTAACATTGTGTTGCCTAGATAATATTTAGATTTTTTCGAATCAGGTAAAATTAGAATTTCTTTATTTTACATGAGAGAGCATCCTGAGTTGGTGTATATACTCCAAAACAGATTAGAATAAGGCATTGTATATTTTTTCTAACAGACTATATTGAGAGCCATTTTCATTGAACTTTGAGGGGCCTAGATATTATTTAGATTTTTTTCGATTCGCATCAGAATAGAATTTTGGTATTTTACATGAGAGAGCATACTGACTTGGTGTATATACTCCAAAACAGAGTAGAATAAGGCATTGTCTATTTTTTCTAACAGACTATATTTAGAGCCATTTTCTTTTAACATTGGGATGCTTAGATATTATTTAGATTTTTTTCCATTCTCGTAAAATTAGAATTTTGCTATTTTACATGAGAGAGCATACTGAGTTTGTGTATATACTCCAAAAAAGAGTGGAAAAGGGCATAGTATATTTTTTCTGACAGACTATTTTCAGAGCAATTTTGGTTTTATCATTGGGGTGCCTAGATAATATTTAGATTTTTTTCGATTTATGTAAAAATATATTTTCGGTATTTTACATGAGAGAGCACGCTGAGTTGGTTTATATACCCCAAAAGAGAGTAGAGTAAGGCATTGTATATTTTTTCTGACAGATTATATTCAGAGCAATTTTGCTATTTACATTGGGGACCCTAGATTATATTTAGATTTTTTTTGATTCGCATAAATATGGAATTTCTCTATTTTACATGAGAGAGCATATGAAGTTGGTGTCTATACTACAAAACAGAGTAGAATAGGGCATTGTATATTTTTCTGACAGATTATATTCAGACCCATTTTCTTTTAGCTTTTTGGCACCTAGATATTATTTAGATTTTTTTTGATATGCCTAAAGTTAGAATTTCGGTATATTACATGAGAGATCATATTGAGTTGGTGTATATAATCCAAAACAGAGTAGAAAAGGTTATTGTATATATTTTCTGACAGATTATATTAAGAGCAATTTTGCTTTTAACATTCGGGTGCCTAGATAATATTAAGATTTTCGTTGACTCATGTAAAATTAGAATTTCGGTATTTTACATCAGAGAGCATATTGAGTTGGTGTACATACTCCAAAACAAAGTAGAATAAGGCAGTGTATATTTTTTCTGACAGATTATATTCAGAGCAATTTTGCTTTTAACATTGGGGTGCCTAGATACTATTTAGATTTTTTTCAATTCGTTTAAATACAGAATTTCTGTATTTTACAAAAGAGAGCATATGGAGTTGGTGTATATACTCCAAAACAGAGTAGAATAGGGCATTTTATATTTTGTCTGACAGATTATATTCAGAGCAATTTTGTTTTAAACATTGGGGTGCCTAGATAATATTTAGATTTTTTCGATTTGTGTAAAATTAGATTTTCTCTATTTTACATGAGAGAGCAAACTGAGTTGGTGTATATACTCAAAAACAGAGTAGAATAGAACATTGTATATTTTTTCGGAAAGATTACATTCAGAGCAATTTTCTTTTTAACATTGACGTGCCTACATAATATTTAGAATTTTTCGATTCTTATAAAATTAGAATTTCTGTATTTTACATATCATAGCATATTGATTTGGTGTATATACTAAAAAACAAAGTAGAAAATGTCAATGTATATTTTTTCTGACAGATTATGTTCAGAGCAATTTTGCTGTTAACATTCGGGTGCCTAGATAATATTTAGATTTTTATCGATTCACGTAAAATTAGAATTTCTGTATTTTACATGAGAGAGCATACTGACTTGTTGTATACACTCCAAAACAGAGTAGAATAGAGCATTGTATATTTATTCTGACAGATTATATTCAGAGCAATTTTGTTTTTAACATTGGGGTGCCTAGATAATATTTAGATTTTTTTCGATTAATGTAAAATGAGAATTTCTATATTTTACATGAGAGAGAATACTGAGTTTCTGTATATACTCCGAAACCGAGTAGAATAGGGCTGCATATTTTTTCTGACAGGATATATTCAGAGCAATTTTGTTTTTAACATTGCGATGCCTAGATAGATTTTGGTTTTTCGATTCTGGTAAAATTAGAATTTCTGTATTTTACAAGAGAGAGCATATTTAGTTGGTGTATATATAACAAAAAAGAGTAGAAAAGGGCATTGTATAATTTTTTTGATAGATTATATTCAGAGCAATTTTGTTTTTAACATTGGGGTGCCTAAATAATATTTAGATTTTTTCGATTCGGGTAATATTAGAATTTCTGTATTTTACATGAGAGAGCATATGGAGTTGGTGTATATACTCCAAAAAAGAGAAGAATAGGGCATTGTATATTTTCTCTGACAGATTATATTCAGAGCAATTTTGTTTTTAACATTGGGGTGCCTAGATAATATTTAGATTTTTTTCGATTCGCTTAAATATAGAATTCCTGTATTTTACATGAGAGAGCATATGGAGTTGATTTATATACTCTAAAAAAGAGTAGAATTGGGCATTGTATATTTTTTCTGACAGATTATATTCAGAGCAATTTTATTTTTAACATTGGGGTACCTAGATAATATTTATATTTTTTCGATTCGGGTAAAATTAGAATTTCTGTATTTTACATGAGAGAGCATACTGAGTTGGTGTATATACTCCAAAACATAGTAGAATACTACATTGTATATTTTCTTTAACAGACTATATTCAGAGCCATTTTCTTTTAACTTTGGGGCGCCTAGATATTATTTAGATATTTTTCGATTTGCGTAAATTAGAATTTCGGTTTTTTACATGAGAGAGCATATTGAGTTGGTGTATATACTCCAGAACAGAGTAGAAAAGGCCATTGTATATTTTTTCTGACAGATTTTATTCAGAGCAATTGTACTTTTATAATTCGGGTGCGTAGATAACATTTAGATTTTTTTCGATTCACGTAAATTTAGAATTTCGGTATTTTACATCAGAGAGCATATTGAGTTGGTTTATATAATGCAAAACAGAGTAGTAAAGGGCATTGTATATTTTTTCTAAAAGATTATATTCAGAAAAATTTTGCTTTTAACATTGGGTTGCCTAGATAATATTTAGATTTTTTTTTATTCGCTTAAATATGGAATTTCTGTATTTTACATGAGAGAGCATATGGAGTTGGTGTATATAATCCAAAACAGAGTAGAATAGGGCATTGTATAATTTATCTGACAGATTATATTCAGAGAAATTTTGTTTTTAACATTGGGGTGCCTAGATAATATTTAGATTTATTTCGATTCGCTTATATATGGAATTTCTGTATTTTACATGAGAGAGCATACTGAGTTGGTGTATATACTCCAAAACAGAGAAGAATAAGGCATTGTATATTTGCTCTAACAGACTATATTCAGAGCCATATTTTTTTAACTTCGGCACGCCTAGAGATTATTTAGATTTTTTTCGATTCACGTAAAATTTGAATTTCTGTATTTTACATGAGAGAGCATATTGAGTTGGTGTATATACTCCAAAACAGAGTAGAAAAGGCCATTGTATATTTTCTCTGACAGATTTTATTCAGAGCAATTGTACTTTTAAAATTCGGGGGCGTAGATAATATTTAGATTTTTTTCGATTCACGTAAAATTAGAATTTTGGTATTTTACATCAGAGAGCATATTCAGTTGGTGTATATTCTCCAAAACAGAGTAGAATAAGGAATTGTATATTTTTTATAACGGACTATTTTCAGAGACATTTTCTTTTAACTTTGGGGCGCCTAGATATTATTTAGATTTTTTTAGATTCGCGCAACATTAGAATTTTGGTAATTTACATGAGAGAGCGTATTGAGTTGGTGTATATACTCTAAAACAAAGTAGAAATCGGCATTGTATATTTTCTCTGACAGATTATATTTAGAGCATTTTTGCTTTTAACATTGGGGTGCCTAGATAATATTGAGATTTTTTTTCGATTCGCTCAAATATAGAATTTCTGTATTTTACATGAGAGAGCATATGGAGTTGGTGTATATACTGAAAACCAGAGTAGAATAGGGCATTGTATATGTTTTCTGACAGATTTTATTCAGAGTAATTTTGTTTTTAACTTTGGGGTGCCTAGATTATTTTTAGATATTTTCGATTTGTGTAAAATTAGAATTTCTATATTTTACATAAGAGAGCATATTGAGTTGGTGTATATACTCCAAACAGAGTAGAATAAGGCATTGTATATTTTTTATAACAGAATATATTCAGAGCCATTTTCTTTTAACTTTTGGGCGCCTAGATACTATTTAGAATTTTTTTGATTCGGGTAAAATTAGAATTTCAGTATTTTACATGATAGAGCATATTGAGTTGGTGTATATACTACAAAACAGAGTACAAAAAGGCATTGTATATTTTTTCTAACAGACTTTATTCAGGGCCATTTTCTTTCACCTTTGGGGCGCCTAGATATTATTTAGATTTTTTTCGATTCACGTAAAATTAGAATTTCGGTATCGTACATCAGAGAGCATATTGAGTTGGTGTATATACTCCAAAACAGTGTAGAATAGGGCATTGTATATTTTTTCTGACAGATTATATTCAGAGCAATTTTGTTTTTAACATTGGGGTGCCTAGATAATATTTAGATTTTTTTCGATTCACGTAAATTTAGAATTTCAGTATTTTATATGAGAGAGCATACAGAGTTGGTGTATATACTCCAAAACAGAGTAGAGTAGGTGATTCTATATTTTTTCTGACAGATTATATTCAGAGCAATTTTATTTTTAAAATTGGACTGCCTAGATAATATTTAGATTTTTTCGATTCTGGTAAAACTGGAATTTCTGTATTTTACATTAGACAGCATATTGAGTTCGTGTATATATTCCAAAACAGAGTAGAATAGGGCATTGCATATTTTCTCTGACAGATTATATTCAGAGCAATTTTGTTTTTATCATTGGGGTCCCTAGATAATATTTAGATTTTTTTCGATTGACTTAAATTTAGAATTTCGGTATTTTACGTGAGAGAACATACTGAGTTGGTGTATATACTCCAAAAATAATAGAATAGGGCATTGTATATTTTCTCTGACAGATTATAGTCAGAGCAATTTTGTTTTGAACATTGAGGTGCCTAGATAATATTTAGATTTTTTCGATTCGGGTAAAATTAAAATTTCGGTATTTTACATGAGAGAGCATACTGAGTTGGTGTATATACTCCAGAAAAGAATAGAATAAGGCATTGTATATTTTTTCTAACAGACTATATTCAGACACATTTTCTTTTAACTTTGGGGTACCTAGATATTATTTAGATTTATTTTCGATTCACGTAAAATTAGAGTTTCGGTATTTTACATGAGAGAGTATTTTGAGTTGGTGTATATACTCCAAAACAGAGTAGAAAAAAACATTGTATATTTTTTCTGACAGTTTATATTCTGAGAAATTTTGCTTTTAACATTTGGGAGCCAAGATAATATTTAGATTTTTTTCGATTCACGTAAAATTAGAATTTCTGTATTTTACATCAGAGAGCATACTGAGTTTGTGTATATACTCCAAATCAGAGTCGAATAAGGCATTGTATATTTTTTCTAACAGACTATATTCATAGCCATTTTCCTTTATCTTTGGGGCACCTAGATATTATTTAGATTTTTTTCGATTCACGTAAAATTAGAAATTCGGTATTTTACATGACAGAGCATATTGAGTTGGTGTATATACTCCAAAACAAAGTCGAAAAGGGCATTGTATATTATTTCTGACAGATTATATTCAGATCAATTTTGATTTTAACATTGGGGTGCCTAGATAATATTTAGATTTTTTCGAATTGAGTAAAATTAGAATTTCTGTATTTTACATGAGAGGGCTTATGGAGTTGGTGTATATACTCCAAAAAAGAGTAGAATAGAACATTGTATATTTTTTCTGACAGTTTATATTCAGAGCAATTTCGCTTTTAACATTGGGGTGCCTAGATAATATTTAGATTTTTTTCGATCCACTTAAATATAGAATTTCTGTATTTTACATAAGAGAGCATATTGAGTTCGTGTATATACTCCAAAACAGAGTAGAAAAGGGCATTGTATATTTCTTCTGACAGATTATATTGAGAGCAATTTTGTTTTAAACATTGGGGTGCCTAGATAATATTTAGATTTTCTCGATTTTTGTTAAAATTAGAATTTCGTTATTTTACATGAGAAAGCATACTTAGTTGGTGTATATACTTTGAAACAGAGTAGAATAAGGAATTGTATATTTTTTCTAACACACTATATTCAGAGCCATTTTCTTTTTACTTTGGGGCGCCTAGATATTATTTAGTTTTGTTTTGATTCACGTAAAATTCGAAACTCAGAATTTTACATTAGAGAGCATATTGAGTTGGTGTATATACTCCTAAACAGAGTAGAATAGGGCATTGTATATATTTTCTGACAGATATTCTTGAGAGCAATTTTGCTGTTAACATTGGGGTGCCTAGATAATATTTAGATTTTTATCGATTCACATAAAATTAGAATTTCGGTATTTTACATGAGAGAGCAAACGGAGTTGTTGTATACACTCAAAAACAGAGTAGAATAGAGCATTGTATATTTATTCTGACAGATTATATTCAGAGAAATTTTGTTTATAACATTGGGGTGCCTAGATAATATTTAGATTATTTCGATTTGGGTAGAATTAGAATTTCTGTATTTTACATGAGAGAGCATATTGAGTTGGTGTATATATTACAAAACAGAGTAGAAAAGGGCATTGTATTTTTTTTCTGACAGATTACATTCAGAGCAATTTTTCTTTTTTTTTCTTCTTTTTTTTTTTTTTTTTGTCAGAGTGCATCTTGTGTGACTTCGATTCTTCTTTATTTTTTTTTATTTAATTATTTTTTTTTTTTTAGGGAAAAAGAGAAAAAGAAGGGGAAAAAAAGAAAAAGAGGGAAATAGGAATATTACTTCATTCCTAAAATGGGTTTCAATAATGGCCGATCAATATTTTGAGTGTTTAAAGTGGTTAATGCATATTTTATGTGTTTAAAATGGAGACCTCTGTTGTGTTTATTTGTTCTGGTTCTGAGTTCAAGTCCTGGATATCTTATCAATTTGTTGTCTCGTTGAATCTAAATCTCATTATGTGTCTTATGTATCTGGGTGTTAAGATCTCTTATTGTTGTATTAATCCTTTTACCCTTGCATCCTTGTAGCTTTGAAATCTATTTTATTAAGTGTGAGAATTGCAACTCCTGCTTTTTATTTATTTATTTTTGCTCTCCATTTGGTTGGTGAGCTTTTTTCCATCCCCTTGTTTTGAGTCTTTGTATATCTTTAGATATATCGTTAGATTTTGTGGATAATGAATATTTTGTGTGTTTAAAATGGAGAGCCCTATTGAGTTTATTTGTTCTGGATCTTAGTTCCAGTCCCGGATATCGTTATCAATTTTCTGTCTCGTTGAATCTAAATCTCATTATGGGTCTTATGTATCTGGGTGTTAAGATCTCTTATTATTACATTAATCCTTTTATCCTTGTATCCTTGTAGCTTTGAAATCTATTTTGTCAAATGTGAAAATTGCAACTCCTGCTTATTTATTTATTTTTGCTCTCCATTTGGTTGGTACGTTTTTTTTTTTTTCCAACCCTTTATTTTGAGTCTATGTATATCTTTGGATATACCGTTAGATTTTGTCTGTATCTTTTGATTGGGAGGTTTGGTCGATTTAAATTTAGGGTTGCTGCCGTTTGATATTAACTGGCTATTTTGTCCTTTCATTGATAAAGATTCTTCTTTATGTTAATGCTCTTTACTTTTTGGTGTATTTTTAGAAAGGGTCATACTGGTTGTTCCTTTCTGTGTATAGTGCTTCTTTTAGAAGTTCTTGTAAAGCAGGCCTGGTGGTAATAAAATCTCTGAGTACTTGCTTGTTCCTAAAAAATTTTATTTTTCCTTCAAATGTAAAGCTTAAGTTGGCAGGATATGAAATTCTGGGCTGAAAGTTCTGTTGATTAAGTATATTGAATATTGGCCCCCACTCTCTTCTAGCTTGTAGGGTTTCCGTTGAGAGATCTGCTGTAAGCCTAATAGGCTTACCTTTATGGGTAACTTGATCTTTCTCTCTGGCTGCCCTTAATATTTTCTCCTTCGTTTCGATCTTGGTGAATCTGACGATTATGTGCCTTGGGGTTGGTCTTCTTGAGGAATATCTTTGTGGTGTTCTCTGTATTGCCTGGGGTTGAATAGTGTCCTGCTTTGCTAAATTAGGAAAATTTTCCTGGATAATGTCCTGGAGAGTATTTTCCAGCTTGAATTCATTCTCTCCGTCACATTCAGGTACACCAATCAAGCGTATATTAGGTCTTTTCACATAGTCCCATATTGCTTGGAGACTTTGCTCATTCCTTTTTATCCTTTTTTCTCTATTCTTGTCTTGTTGTGTTGTTTCATTAAGTTGATCTTCGACCTCTGATACCCTTTCTTCTGCTTGATCCATTTGGCTGTTTAAGCTTGTACACGTTTCACTAAGTTCTCGTGTTGTATTTTTCAACTCCATAAGTTCATTTGTATTCCTCTCTATATTGTCTATTCTTTTCAACATTTCATCTAATATTTTTTCCAAGTTCTTAGTTTCTTTACATTGGGTTAGAACAAGTTCCTTTAACTCCCAGAAGTTTCTTATCATCCACCTTTTAAAGCCTACTTCAGATAATGGAACACAGTCCTTTTCCATCAGGGCTTGTTCCGTTACTGATGAGTCCTTTTCCATCAGGGCTTGTTCTGCTGCTGATGAGTCCTTTTCCATCAGGGCTTGTTCTGTTGCTGATGGGTTCTGATTTTGAGTATACTCGGCCTTCTTAGGCTGTTTTTTTCCCTTCATTGTAGATGAACCGCCTTTCTAATTAGTTTTCTGAGTCGACGTCCGACTTATTGATTCCCAGTGTTGGGATCCGAGCAACCCACTGTGGCAGACTAAATAGCAGCGGTAAGACTGATGGTGCTCTTCTGCCCGGGAATCTCTGGTCTGGCTTCCTTCTTGAGTCCGCAACAAGCGGCTCTGACTTCCCGGAGCTCCAAACTCCGGTCAGTAGGGGAAGCAGTCCCGTTGGCTCTGCATGAAGAGCTGCTGCGCCAAGACGCTGGCAAAACCACTGCGGCGGCCACAAGAGTTGCGCTGGCGACCCGTGGGGCTTCTCCACTGGGAATCGGCTGATCGGTGAGAGACGAAAATTCGTCTAAAAGTGTGGCGTCGTCTCGTTCTCTGGGCTTTCACTGGGAGCTACAATCCTGAGCTGTTAGTGGTCGGCCATCTTGGATCGATCTGCAATTTTTCTTTTAACATTGGGGTGCCTAGATAATATTTAGGTTTTTTTCGATTCGCTTAAATATAGAATTCTTGTATTTTACATGAGAGAGCATATGGAGTTGATGTATATACTCCAAAACAGAGTAGAATAGGGCATTGTATATTTTTTCTGACAGATTATATTCAGAGAAAATTTGCTTTTAACATTGGGTTGCTTAGATAAGATTTAGATTTATTCAATTCGCATAACTATAGAATTTCTGTATTTTACATGAGAGAGCATATGGAGTTGGTGTATATACTCCGAAATAGAGTAGAATAGGGCATTGTATATTTATTCTGACAGATTATATTCCGAGCGATTTTGTTTCTAACATTGCGGTGCCTACATAATATTTAGATTTTGTTCGATTCACTTAAATATAGAATTTCTGTATATTACATGAGTGAGCATATGGAGTTGGTGTATATACTCCAAAACAGAGTAGAATAGGGCATTGTATATTTTTTCTGACGGATTATATTCAGAGCAATTTTTTTTTAACACTGGGGTGCCTAGATAATATTTAGATTTTTTCGATTTGGGTAGAATCAGAATTTCTGTATTGTACATGAGAGAGCATATTGAGTTGGTGTATATACTACAAAACAGAGAAGTAAAGGGCTTTGTATATTTTATCTGATGGATTATATTAAGAGCAATTTTGCTTTTCACATTGGGGTGCCTTGATAATATCTAGAATTATTTCGATTCACTTAAATATAGAATTTCTGTATTTTATTGAGAGAGCATATTGAGTTGGTGTATATACTTCAAAACAGAGAAGAATAAGGCATTGTATATTTTTTCTAACAAACTATATTCAGAGCCATTTTCTTTTTACTTTGGGGAGCCTAGATATTATTTGGATCTTTTTTGATTCGCCTAAAATTAGACTTTCGGTATTTTACATGAGACAGCATATTGAGTTGGTGTATATACTCCAAAACAGAGTAGAAAAAAGCATTGTATATTTTTTCTGACAAATTTTATTCAGAGTGATTTTTCTTTTAACATTGGAGTGCCTAGATAATATTTAGATTTTTTTCGATTCACTTTAATATAAAATTTCTGTATTTTACATGAGAGTGCATATGAAGTTGATATATATACTTTAAAACAGAGTAGAATAGGGCATTGTATATTTTTCTGCCAGATTATATTCAGAAAAATTTTGTTTTTAACATTGGCGTGCCTAGATAATATTTAGATTATTTTTGATTCGCTTAAATATAGAATTTCTGTATTTTACATGAGAGAGCATATGGACTTGGTGTATATACTCCAAAACAGAGTAGAATAGGGCATTAGATATTTTTTGTGACAAATTATATTCAGAGCAATTTTTTTTAACACTGGGGTGCCTAGATAATATTTAGATTATTTTCGATTCGATTAAAATTAGAATTTCGGTATTTGACATGAGAGAGCATCCTGAGTTGGTGTATATACTCCAAAACAGAGTTGAATAAGGCATTGTATATTTTATCTATAAGACTATATTCAGCGCCATTTTCTATTAACTTTGGGGAGCCTAGATATTATTTAGATTTTTTTTGATTCACCTAAAATTAGAATTTCCGTATTTTACATGAGAGAGCAGGTTGAGTTGGTGTATATACGCGAAAACAGAGTAGAAAAGAGCGTTGTATATTTTTTCTGACAGATTATATTCAGAGAAATTTTGCTTTTAACATTGTGGTGCCTAGATAATATTTATACTTTTTTGATTCGGGTAGAATTAGAATTTCTGTATTTTACATGACAGAGCATATTGAGTTGGTGTTTATACTACAGAACAGAATAGAAGAGGGCATTGTATATTTCTTCTGACAGATTATATTTAGAGCAATTTTGCTTTTAACGTTGGGTGCCTAGATATTATTTAGATTTTTTCGGTTCGGGTAAAGTTAGAATTTCTGTATTTTACATGAGATAGCTTATTGAGTTTGTGTATACACTACAACACAGAGTAGAAGAGGGCATTGTATATTTTTTCTGACAGATTATATTCAGAGCAATTTTGCTTTTACATCGTGGTGCCTAGATAATATTCAGATTTTCTTCGATTTGCTTAAATATAGAATTTCTGTATTTTACATGAGAGAGCATACTGAGATGGTGTATATACCCCAAAACCGAGTAGAATAGGGCATTGTATAATTATTGTGACAGATTATTTTCAGAGCAATTTTGTTTGTATCATTGGGTTGCCTACATAATATTTTGATTTTTTCGATTCGGGTAAAATTAGAATTTCGGTACTTTACATGAGAGACCATACTGAGTTGGTGTACATACTCCAAAACAGAGTAGAATAGGGCATTGTGTATTTTTTCTGAAAGATTATATTCAGAGCAATTTTGTTTTTAACATTGACATGCCTACATAATACTTAGATTTTTTCGATACTTATAAAATTAGAATTTCTGTATTTTACATGTCAGAACATATTGAGTTGGTGTATATACTACAAAACAGAGTAGAAAATGGCATTGTGTATTTTTTTGACAGATTATATTCAGAGCAATTTTGCTTTTAACATTAAGGTGCCTAGATAATATTTAGATATTTTTCGATTTGCTTAAATATAGAATTTCTGTATTTTACATGAAAGAGCATATTGAGTTGGTGTATATAATACAAAACAGAGTAGAATATGTCATTGTATATTTTCTCTGACAGATTATATTCAGAGCAATTTTGTTTTTAACATTCGGTTGACTAAAAAATATATAGAATTTTTTATTCGGGTAAAATTAGAATTTCTGTATTTTACATTAGAGATCATACTGAGTTGGTGTATATACTCCAGAAAAGAGTAGAATAAGGCATTGTATATTTTTTCTAACAGACTATATTCAGAGCCATTTTCTTTTAACTTTGGGGCGCCTAGATATTATTTAGATTTTTTTCGATTCGCGTAAAATTAGAATTTCGGTATTTTACATCAGAGAGCATATTGAGTTGGTGTATATACTCAAAAACAGAGTAGAATAGGGCATTGTATATTATTTCTGACAGATTGTATTCAGAGCAATTTTGTTTTTAACATTGGGTTGACTAAATAATATTTAGATATTTCCATTTGGGTAGAATTATAATTTCTGTATTTTACATGACAGAGCATATTGTGTTGCTCTATATACTACAAAACAGAGTAGAAAAGGCCATTGTACCTTTATTCTGACAGATTGTTTTCAAAGCAATTTTGTTTTTAACATCACGGTGCCTAGATAATATTTAGAAACTTATCGATTCACTTAAATTTAGAATTTCGGTATTTTACATGAGAGAGCATACTGAGTTGTTGTATATACTCCAAAACAGAGCAGAATAGGGCATTGTATATTTTTTCTGACAGATTATATTCAGAGCAATTTATTTTTTTAACATTGGGGTGCCTAGATGACATTTATATTTTTTTGATTTGGGTAGAATTAGAATTTCTGTATTTTACATGAGAGAGCATATTAAGTTGGTGTATATACTACAAAACAGAGAAGTAAAGGGCATTGTATATTTTATCTGACAGATTATATTAATAGCAGTTTTGCTTTTAACATTGGGGTGCCTAGATAATATCTAGAATTTATTCGATTTGCTTAAATATAGAATTTCTTTATTTTACATGAGAGAGCATATGGAGTTGGTGTATATACTTTAAAAGAGTGTAGAATATGGCATTGTATATATTTTCTGACAGATTATATTCAGAGCAATTTTGTTTTTAACATTGGGGTGCCTAGATAATATTGAGATTTCTTTTGATTCACGTAAAATTAGAATTTTTGTGATTTACATGAGAGAGCATACTGAGTTGGTGTATATACTCCAAAAAAGAGTAGAATAAGGCATTGTAAATTTTATCTAACAGACTATATTCAGAGCCATTTTCTTTTAACTTTGGGGCCCCCAGATATTATTTAGATTTTTTTCGATTCGCGTAAAATTAGAATTTCGGTATTTTACATGAGAGAGCATATTGAGTTGGTGTATTTACTCAATAACAGAGTAGAATAGGGCATTGTATATTATTTCTGACAGATTATATTCAGAGCAATTTTGTTTTTAACATTGGGTTGACTAAATAATATTTAGATTTTTCGATTTGGGTCGAATTATAATTTCTGTATTTTAAATGACAGAGCATACTCTGTTGGTGTATATACTACAAAACAGTGTAGAAAAGGGCATTGTACCTTTTTTCTGACAGATTTTTTTCAGAGCAATTTTGTTTTTAACATTGCGGTGCCTAGAAAATATTGAGATTTCTTTCGATTCACGTAAAATTATAATTTATGTGATTTACATGAGAGAGCATACTGAGTTGGTGTATATACTCCAGAAAAGAGTAGAATAAGGCATTGTATATATTTTCTAACAGACTATATTCAGAGCCATTTTCTTTTAAGTTTGGGGCACCTAGATATTATTTAGATTATTTTTGATTCACTTAAAATTTGAATTTCGGTATTATATGTGAGAGAGCATATTGAGTTTGTGTATATACTCCAAAACAGAGTAGAAAAGGGCATTGCATATTTTTTCTGACAGATTATATTCAGAGCAATCTTGCTTTTAACATTGGGGTGCCTAGAAAATATTTAGATTTTTTTCGATTCGCGTATAATTAGAATTTCTGTATTTTACATGACACAGCATATTGAGTTAATGTTTATACTACAAAACAGAATAGAAGAGGGCATTGTATATTTTTTCTGACAGATTATATTCAGAGCAAGTTTGCTGTTAACATTGGGGTGCCTAGATAATATTTACATTTTTTTCGATTTGCATAAATAAAGAATTTCTGTATTTTACATGAGAGAGCATATGGAGTTGGTGTATATACTCCAAAACAGAGTAGAATAGGGCATTGTATATTTTCTCTGACAGATTATATTCAGAGCGATTTTGTTTTTAACATTGCGGTGCCTAGATAATATTTAGATTTATTTCGATTCGTTTAAATATAGAATTTCTGTATTTTCCATGAGAGAGCAGACGGAGTTGGTGTATATACTCCAAAACAGAGTAGAATAGGGCATTGTATATTTTTTTGACGGATTATATTCAGAGCAATTTTTTTTAACACTGGGGTGCCTAGATAATATTTAGATTTTTTCGATTTGGGTAGAATTAAAATTTCTTTATTTTACATGAGTGAGCATATTGAGTTTGTGTATATACTACAAAACAGAGTAGAAAATGGCATTGTGTATTTTTTCTGACAGATTATATTCAGAGCAATTTGGCTTTTAACTTTGGGGGTGCCTAGGTAATATTTAGATATTTTTCGATTCACTTAAATATAGAATTTCTGTATTTTAGATGAGACAGCATATGGAGTCGGTGTATATACTCCAAAAAAGAGTAGTATAGGGCATTCTATATTTTTTCTGACAGATTATATTCAGAGCAATTTTGTTTTTAACATTGGGTTGACTAAATAATATTTAGATTTTTTTCGATTCGTGTAAAATTAGAATTTCTGTATTTTACATAAGAGAGCATATTGAGTTGGTGTATATACTCCAAAACAGAGTAGAATAAGGCAGTGTATATTTTCTCTAACAGACTATATTAAGAGCCATTTTCTTTTAATTTTGTTGCACCTAGATATTATTTAGATTTATTTCGATTCACGTAAAATTAGTATTTCTGTATTTTACATGAGACAGCATATGGAGCTAATGTATATACTCCAAAACAGAGTACAATCGGACATTCTATATTTTTTCTGACAGATTATATTCAGAGCAATTTTCCTTTTAACATTGGGATGCCTAGATCATATTTACATTTTTTTTCGATTCACGTAAATTTAGAATTTCTGTATTTTACATGAGAGAGCATACTGAGTTGGTGTACGTACTCCAAAACAGAGTAGAATAGGGCATTGTATATTTTTTCTGAGAGATTATATTCAGAGCAATTTTGTTTTTAACATTGGCGTGCCGAGATAATATTTAAATTGTTTTCAGTTCGCTTAAATATAGAATTTCTGTATTTTACATGATAGAGCATACGGAGCTGGTTTATATACTTTAAAACAGAGTAGAATAGTGCATTGCATATTTTTTCTGACTGATTATATTCAGAGCAATTTCGTTTTTAACATTGGGTTGCCTAAATAATATTTAGATTTTTTCGATTCGGGTAAAATTAGAATTTCTGTATTTTACATGAGAGAGCATATTGAGTTGTTTTATATACTCCAAAACAGAGTAGAATAAGGTATTGTTTTTTTATCTTACAGACTATATTCAGAGCCATTTTCTTTTAACTTTGGGGCGCCTACATTTTCTTTAGGTTTTTTTCCATTCACTTAAAATTAGAATTTCGGTATTTTACATGAGAGAGCATATTTAGTTGGTGTATAGACTCCAAAACAGATTAGAATAAGGCATTGTATATTTTTTCTAACAGACTATATTCAGAGGCATTTTCTTTTAACTTTGGGGTGCCTAGATATTATTTATATTTTTTTCAATTCGCGTAATGTTAGAATTCCTGTATTTTACATGAGAGCGCATATTGAGTTGCTGCATATACTCCAAAACAGAGTAGAAAAAAGCATTGTACATTTTTTCTTACAGATTATATTCAGAGCAATTTTGCTTTTAACCTTGCGGTGCCTAGATAATATTTAGATGTTCTTCGATTCGCTTAAATATAGAATTTCTGTATTTTACATGAGAGAGCATATGGAGTTGGTGTGTATACTCCAAAGCAGAGTAGAATAGGGAATGGTATATTTTTTTATGACACATTGTATTCAGAGCAATTTTGCGTTTAACATTTGGGTGCCTAGATAATATTTAGATCTCTTTCGATTTGCTTAAATATAGAATTTCTGTATTTTACATTAGAGAGCATATTGAGTTGGTGTATATACTCCAAAACAGAGTAGAATAGGTCATTGTATATTTTTTCTGACAGATTATATTCAGAGCAGTTTTGTTTTTAACATTGGGGTTCTTTGATAATATTTAGCTATTTTCGATTCGGGTAAAATTAGAATTTTTGTATTTTACATGAAAGAGCACATTGAGTTGGTGTATATACTACAAAACAGAGTATAAAAGGGCATTGTATATTTTCTCTGACAGATTATACCCAGAAAAATATTGTTTTAGACATTTGGGTGCCTAGATAATATTTAGATTTTCTCTATTTGCTTAAATATAGAATTTCTGTATTTTACATGAGAGAGCATATGGAGTTGGTGTATATACTCCAAAACAGAGTAGAATAAGGCATTGTATATTTTTTCTGACAGATTATATTCAGAGAAATTTTGTTTTTAACGTTAGGGTGCCTATATCATATTTAGATTTTTTCGATTCGGGTAAAATTAGAATTTTGGTATTTTACATGAGAGAGCATACTCAGTTGGTGTATATACTCCAAAACAGAGTAGAATAAGGCATTGTATATTTTTTCTTACAGACTATATTCAGAGCCATTTTCTATTAACTTTGGGGCGCCTAGATATTCTTTAGGTTTTTTTCCATTCACGTAAAATTAGAATTTCAGTATTTTACAAGAGAGAGCATATGGAGTTGGTGTATATATTCCAAAACAGAGTAGAATAGGGCATTATATATTATTTCTGACAGATTATATTCAGAGAAATTTTGCTTTTAACCTTCGGGTGCCTAGATAATATTTAGATTTTTTCGATTCGCTTAAATATAGAATTTCTGTATTTTACATGAGAGAGCATATGGAGTTGGTGTATGTACTCCAAAACAGAGTAGAATAGGGCATTGTATATTATTTCTGATTGATTATATTCAGAGCCATTTTCTTTTTAACAATGGGGTGCCTAGATAATATTTAGATTTTTTCGATTCGAGTAAAATTAGAATTTCTGTATTTTACATTAGAGAGCATATGGAGTTGCTGTATATACTCCAAATAAAAAGTAGAATAGGGCATTGTATATTTTTTCTGACAGATTATATTCAGGGCAGTTTTGTTTTTAACATTGGGGTGCCTAAAAAATATTTAGATTTTTTTGATTAGGGTAAAATTAGAATTTCTCTATTTTCCTTCAGAGCGCAAACTGAGTTGGTGTATATACTCCAAAACAGAGTAGAAAAGGGCATTGTATATTTTTCTGACAGATTATATTCAGAGAAATTTTGTTTTTAACATTGGGGTGCCTAGATAATATTTAGATTTTTTTCGAGTCGCTTAAATATAGAATTTCTTTATTTAAATGATAGAGCATTTGGAGTTGGTTTATGTACTCCAAAACAGAGTAGAAAAGTGCATTGAATATTTTTTATGACAAATTTTGTTCAGAGCAATTTTGTGTTTACATTCGGGTGCCTAGATAATGTTTAGATTTTTTTAATTCGAGAAAAATTAGAATTTCTGTATTTTACATGAGAGAGCATACTGAGTTGTTGTATATACTCCAAAAGAGAGTAGAATAAGGCATTGTATATTTTTTCTAACAGACTATATTCAGAGCCGTTTTCTTTTATATTTGGGGTGGCTACATATTAGTTAGATTTATATCGATTAGCATAAAATTAGAATTTCGGTATTTTACATGAGAGAGCATACTGAGTTCGTTTATATACTCCAAAACAGAGTAGAATAAGGCATTGTATATTTTTTCTAACAGACTATTTTCAGAGCCATTTTCTTTTAACTTTGGGGCGTATAGATATTATTTAGATTTTTTTCCATTCACTTAAATATAGAATATCTGTATTTTACATAAGAGAGCATATGGAGTTGGTGTATATACTCCAAAACAGAGTAGAATAGAGCATTGTATATTTTCTCTGACAGATTATATTCAGAGCAATTTTGTTTTTAACATTGGTGTGCCTAGATAATATTTAGATTTTTTTGATTCGGGTAAAATTAGAATTTCTGTATTTTATATGAGAGAGCATACTGAGTTCGTGTATATACTCCAAAACAGAGTAGAATAAGCTATTGCATATTTTTTCTAACAGACTATATTCAGATCCATTTTGTTTTAACTTTGGGGTGCCTAGATATTATTTAGATTTTTTCGATTCACGTAAAATTAGAATTTCGGTATTTTACCTGAGAGAGCATATGCTGTTTTTGTATATACTCCAAAAAAGAGTAGAATAGGGCATTGTATATTTTTTCTGACATATTATATTCAGAGCAATTTTGTTTTTAACATTGGGGTGCCTAGATAATATTTAGATTTTTTTTGGTTCAGGTAAAATTAGAATTTCTGTATTTTACATGACAGAGCAGATAAAGTTGGTGTATATACTCCAAAAACGAATAGAATAGGGCATTGTATATTTTTTCTGACAGATTATATTCAGAGCAATTCTATTTTTAAAATTGGGTTACCTACATAATATTTATATTTTCTCGATTCTGGTAAAATTAGAATTTCTGTATTTTACATGAGAGAGCATACTGAGTTGGTGTATATACTCCAAAACAGAGTAGAATACGGCATTGTATATTTTCTCTAACAGACTATATTCAGAGCCATTTTCTTTTAACTTTGGGGCGCGTAGATATTATTTAGACTTTATTCGATTCGCGTAATATTAGAATTTCGGTATTTTACCTGAGAGAGCATATTGAGTTGGTGTATATACTTCAAAACAGAGTAGAAAAGGACATTGTATATTTTTTATGACAGAATATATGCAGAGCAGTTTTGCATTTAACATTGTGTTGCCTAGATAATATTAGGTTTTTTTCGATTCGCTTAAATACAGAATTACTGTATTTTACATGAGACAGCACATGGAGTTGCTTTATATACAGCAAAACAGAGTAGAATAGGGCATTGTATATTTTTTCTGAGAGATTATATTCAGAGCAATTTTGTTTTCAACATTGGGGTGCCGGGATATTATTTAGATTTTTTCGATTCACGTAAATTAATAATTTCGGTATTTTACATGAGAGAGCATATTGAGTTGGTGTATATACTGCAAAACAGAGTAGAAAAGGGCATTGTATATTTTTTCTGACAGATTATATTCAGAGCAATTTTGCTTTTAATCTCCGGGTACCTAGATAATATTTAGATTTTTTCGATACAGGTAAAATTAGAATTTTGGTATTTTACATGAGAGAGCATATTGAGTTTGTGTATATATTCGAAAACAGAGTAGAAAAGCGCATTGTATATTTTTTCTGATGCATTGTATTCAGAGCACTTTTGCTTTTAACATTGGGGTGCCTAGATAATATGTAGATTATTTTCGATTCGCTTAAATATAGAATGTTTGTATTTTATATGAGAGAACATATGGAGTTGGTGTATGTACTCCAAAACAGAGTAGAATAGGGCATTGTATATTTTTTCTGACAGATCATATTCAGAGCAATTTTGTTTTTAACATTGGGGTGCCTAGATAATATTTAGATTTTTTAGATTCGGGTAAAATTAGAATTTCTGTATTTTACATGATAGAGCATACTGAGTTGGTGTATATACTCCAAAATAGAGTAGAATAAGGCATTGTATATTTTCCCTAACACACTATATTCAGAGCCATTTTCTTTTAACTTTGGGGCGCCTAGGTATAATTTAGATTTTTTTTGATTCACATAAATTCAGAATTTCGGTATTTTACTTGAGAGAGCATATTAACTTGGTTTATATACTATAAAACAGAGTCGATAAAGGCATTGTATATTTTTTCTTACAGATTACATTCAGAGCAATTTTGCTTTTAACATTGGGGTGCCTAGATAATTTTTAGATTTTTTTCCATTCGCTTAAATACAGAATGTTTGTATTTTACATGAGAGAGCATATGGAGTTGGTGTATATACTCCAAAACAGAGTAGAATAGGGCATTGTATATTTTTTCTGACAGTTTATATTCAGAGCAATTTTTTTTTAACATTGGGGTGCCTAGGTAATATTTAGATTTCTTTCGATTTGCTTAAATATAGAATTTCTTTATTTTACATGAGAGAGCATATGGAGTTGGTGTATGTACTTCAAAACAGAGTAGAATAGGGCATTCTATATTTTTTCCAACAGATTATATTCAACGCAATTTTTTTTTCACATAGGGTTTTCCCGATTATATTTAGATTTATTCGATTTGGGTAAAATTAGAATTTCTGTATTTTACATGAGTAAGCATATTGAGTTGATGAATATACTACAAAACAGAGTTGAAAATGACATTGTATATTTTCTCTGACAGACTATATTCAGAGCAATTTTGCGTTTAACATTGGGGTGCCTAGATAATATTTAGATTTTTTCGATTCGCTTAAATATAGAATTTCTGTATTTTACATGAGAGAGCATATTGATTTGGTGTATACACTCCAAAACAGAGTAGAAAAGAGCATTGTATATTTTTTCTGACCGATTATATTCAGAGCAATTTTGGTTTTAACATTGGGGTGTCTAGATAATATTTAGATTTTTTTTGATTCACGTAAAATTTGAATTACGGTATTTTACATGAGAGAGCATACTGAGTTGGTGTACATACTCAAAAACAGAGTAGAATAGGGCATTGTATATTTTTTCTGACAGTTTATATTCAGAGCAATTTTGTTTTTAACATTGGGGTGCCTAGATATTATTTAGATTTCTTTTGATTCGCTTAAATATAGAATTTATGTATTTTACATCAGAGAGGATATTGAGTTGGTGTATTTACTACAAAACAAAGTAGAAGAGGGTATTGTATATTTTCTCTGACAGACTATATTCAGAGCAATTTTGTTTTTAACATTGGTGTGCCTAGATAATATTTATATTTCTTTGATTCGGGTAAAATTAGAATTTCTGTATTTTACATGAGAGAGCATACTGAGTTGGTGTATATACTCCAAAATAGAGTAGAATAAGCTATTGTATATTTTTTCTAACAGACTATATTCAGAGCCATTTTTGTTGACCATTGGGGCGCCTAGATAGTATTTAGATTTTTTTCGATTCACGTAAAATTAGAATTTTTGTATTTTACATGAGAGAGCATATAGAGTTGCTGTATATACTCCAAAACAGAGTAGAATAGAACATTGTATATTTTTTCTGACAGATTATATTCAGAGCAATTTTGTTTTTATTATTTAAGTGCCTAGATACTTTTTAGATTTTTTTCTATTCACGTAAAATTAGAATTTCGGTATTTAACATGAGAGGGCATACTGAGTTGGTGTATATACTCCAAAACAGAGTAGAATAGGGCATTGTATATTTTTTCTGACAGATTTTATTCAAAGCAATTTTGTTTTTAACATTGGGGTGCCTACATAATATTTTGATTTTTCTGAATCGGGTAAAATTAGAATTTCTGTATTTTACATGAGAGAGCATACTGAGTTGGTGTATATACTTTAAAACAGAGTAGAAGAGGGCATTGTATATTTTTTCTGATAGATTATATTCAGAGCAATTTTTTCTTTCACATTGGCGTGCCTAAATAATATTTAGATTTTTTCGATTCGGGTAAAATTAGAGTTTCTCTTCTTTACATGAAAGAGCATATTGAGTTTGTTTATAAAATACAAAACAGAATAGAAAATGGCATTGTATATTTTTTCTGACAAATTTTATTCAGAGCAATTTTTCTTTTAACTTTGGGGTGCCTAGATAATATTTAGATTTTTTTCGATTCGCTTTAATATAGAATTTCTGTATTTTACATGAGAGTGCATATGAAGTTGATATATATACTTTAAAACAGAGTAGAATAGGGCATTGTATATTTTTTCTGCCAGATTATATTTAGAGCAATTTTGTTTTTAACATTGGGGTGCCTAGATAATATTTAGATTTTTTTTGATTCGCTTAAATATAGAATTTCTGTATTTTATATGAGAGAGCATATGGAGTTGGTGTATATACTCCAAAACAGAGTAGAATAGGGCATTAGATATTTTTTGTGACAAATTATATTCGGAGCAATTTTTTTTAACCCTGGGGTGCCTAGATAATATTTAAATTATTTTCGAATCGGGTAAAATTAGAATTTCAATATTTGACATGAGAGAGCATCCTGAGTTGATGTATATACTCCAAAACAGAATGGAATAAGGCATTGTTTATTTTTTCTAAAAGACAATATTCAGAGCCATTTTCTATTATTAACCTTGGGGAGCCTAGATATTATTTAGATTTTTTTTGATTCACCTAAAATTAGAATTTCCGTATTTTACATGAGAGAGCAGGTTGAGTTGGTGTATATACGCGAAAACAGAGTAGAAAAGAGCATTGTATATTTTTTCTGACAGATTATATTCAGAGCAATTTTGCTTTTAACACTGAGGTGCCTAGATAATATTTAGATTTTTTCGATTCCAGTAAAATTAGAATTTCTATATTTTACATTATAGAGCATATTGTGTTGGTGTATATACTCCAAAGCAGAGTAGAATAGGGGATTGAATATTTTTTGTGACAGATTATATTCAGAGCAATTTTGTTTGTAACATTGGGTTGCCTACATAATATTTTGTTTTTTTTGATTTGGGTAAAATTAGAATTTCCGTGTTTTACATGAGCGACCATACTGAGTTGGTATACATACTCCAAAACAGAGTAGAATAGGGCATTGTATATTTTTTCTGAAAGATTATATTCAGAGGACTTTTGTTTTTAACATAGACGTGCCTACATAATATTTATATTTTTTCGATACTTATAAAATTAGAATTTCTGTATTTTACATTTCAGAGCATATTGAGTTGGTGTATATACTATAAAACACAGTAGAAAATGGCATTGTGTATTTTTTTTGACAGATTATATTCAGAGCAATTTTGCTTTTAACATTGGGGTGCCTAGGTAATATTTATTTTTCGATTCGCTTTAATATAGAATTTCTGTATTTCACATGAAAGAAAATATTGAGTTGGTGTATATAATACAAAACAGAGTAGAATAGGGCATTGTATATTTACTCTTACAGATTATATTCAGAGCAATTTTGTTTTTAACATTGGGTTGACTAAATAATATATAGATTTTTTTGATTCGGGTAAAATTAGAATTTCTGTATTTTATATGAGAGATCATACTGAGTTGGTGTATATACTCCAAAACAGAGTAGAATAAGGCATTGTATATTTTTTCTAACAGACTGTATTCAGAGCCATTTTCTTTTAACTTTTGGGCGCCTAGATATTATTTAGATTTATTTCGATTCGCGTAAAATTAGAATTTCGGTATTTTACATGAGAGAGCATATTGAGTTGGTGTATATACTCAAAAACAGAGTAGAATAGGGCATTGTATATTATTTCTGACAGATTATATTCAGAGCAATTTTGTTTTTAACATTAAGTTGACTAAATAATATTTAGATTTTTCGATTCGGGTAGAATTATAATTTCTGTATTTTATCTGACAGAGCATATTGTGTTGCTGTATATACTACAAAACAGAGTAGAAAAGGGCATTGTACCTTTATTCTGACAGAATTTTTTCAGAGCAATTTTGTTTTTAACATTGCGGTGCCTAGATAATATTTAGAAACTTATCGATTCACTAAAAATTAGAATTTCGGTATTTTACATGAGAGAGCATACTGAGTTGTTGTATATACTCCACAACTAAGTAGAATAGGGCATTGTATATTTTTACTGACAGATTATATTCAGAGCAATTTATTTTTTAACATTGCGGTGCCTAGATAATATTTATATTTTTTCGATTTGGGTAGAATTAGAATTTCTGTATTATACATGAGAGAGCATATTGGGTTGGTGTATATACTACAAAACAAAGAAGTAAAGGGCATTGTATATTTTATCTGACAGATTATATTAATAGCAATTTTGCTTTTAACATTGGGGTGCCTAGATAATATGTAGAATTTTTTCGATTCGCTTAAATATAGAATTTCTTTATTTTACATGAGAGAGCATATGGAGTTCGTGTATATACTATAAAAGAGTGTAGAATATGGCATTGTATATATTTTCTGACAGATTATATTCAGAGCAATTTTTTTTTTAACATTGGGGTGCCTAGATAATATTTAGATTTCTTTTGATTCATGTAAAATTAGAATTTCTGTGATTTACGTGAGAGAGCATACTGAGTTGGTGTATATATTCCAAAACAGAGTAGAATAAGGCATTGTATATTTTTCCTAACAGACTATATTCAGAGCCATTTTCTTTTAAGTTTGGGGTGCCTAGATATTATTAATATTTTTTTTGATTCACCTAAAATTAGAATTTCGGTATTTTATATGAGAGAGCATATTGAGTTGGTGTATATACTCCAAAACAGTGTAGAAAAGGGCATTGTATATTTTTTCTGACAGATTATATTCAGAGAAATTTTGCTTTTAACATTAAAGTGCCTAGATAATATTTAGATTTTTTTCGATTCGGGTAGAATTAGAATTTCTGTATTTTACATGACAGAGCATATTGAGTTGGTGTTTATACTACAAAACAGAATAGAAGAGGGCATTGTATATTTTTTCTGACAGATTATATTCAGAGCAATTTTGCTTTTAACATTGGAGTGCCTAGATAATATTTAGATTTTTTCGGATCGTGTAAATTTAGAATTTCTGTATTTTACATGAGAGAGAATATTGAGTTGGTGTATATACTACAAAACAGAGTAGAAAAGGGCATTGTATATTTTATCTGACAGATTATATTCTGAGCAATTTTGCTTTTAACATTGGGGTGCCTAAATAATATTTAGATTTTTTTCGATTTGATTAAATATAGCATTTCTGTATTTTACATGAGAGAGCATACTGAGTTGGTGTATACACACCAAAACCGAGTAGAATAGGGCATTGTATATATTTTCTGACAGATTATATTCAGAGCGATTTTGTTTTTATCTTTGGGGTGCCTAGATAATATTTAGATTTTTTTCGATTCGCTTAAATATAGAATTTCTGTATTTTACATGAGAGAGAATGTGGAGTTGTTGTATATACTCCAAAACAGAGTAGAATAGGGGATTGTATATTTTTTCTGACAGATTATATTCAGAGCAGTTTTTTTAACACTAAGGTGCCTAGATAATATTTAGATTTTTTCGATTCCAGTAAAATTAGAATTTCTGTATTTTACATTATAGAGCATATTGAGTTGGTGTATATACTCCGACGCAGAGTAGAATAGGGAATTGAATATTTTTTGTGACAGATTATATTCAGAGCAATTTTGTATGTAACATCGGGTTGCCTAAATAATATTTTGATTTTCTCGATTCGGGTAAAATTGGAATTTCGGTATTTTACATGAGAGGGCATATTGAGTTGGTGTACATACTCCAAAACAGAGTAGAATAGGGCATTGTATATTTTTTCTGAAAGATTATATGCAAAGCAATTTTGTTTTTAACATAGACGTGCCTACATAATATTTAGATTTTTTCGATACTTATAAAATTAGAATTTCTGTATTTTACATGTCAGAGCATATTGAGTTGATGTGTATACTACAAAACAGAGTAGATAATGGCATTGTGTATTTTTTTGACAGATTGTATTCAGAGCAATTTTGCTTTTAACATTAAGGTGCCTAGATAATATTTAGATATTTTTCGATTCACTTAAATATAGAATTTCTGTATTTTACATGAAAGAGCATATGGAGTTGGTGTATATACTTTAAAAGAGTGTAGAATATGGCATTGTATATATTTTCTGACAGATTATATTCAGGGCAATTTTGTTTTTAACATTGGGGTGCCTAGATAATATTTAGATTTCTTTTGATTCCCGTAAAATTAGAATTTCTGTGATGTACATGAGAGAGCATACTGAGTTGGTCTATATACTCTAAAAAAGAGTAGAATAAGCCATTGTATATTTTTTCTAACAGACTATATTCAGAGCCATTTTCTTTTAAGTTTGGGGCGCCTAGATATTACTTAGATTTTTTTTGATTCACCTAAAATTAGAATTTCGGTATTTTATATGAGAGAGCATATTGAGTTGGTGTATATACTCAAAACAGAGTAGAAAAGGGCATTGTATATTTTCTCTGACAGATTATATTCAGAGCAATTTTGCTTTTAACATTGGGGTGCCTAGATAATATTTAGATTTTTTTCGATTCGGGTAGAATTAGAATTTCTGTATTTTACATGACAGAGCATATTGAGTTGGTGTTTATACTACAAAACAGAATAGAAGAGGGCATTTTATATTTTTTCTGACAGATTATATCCAGAGCAATTTTTCTTTTAACATTGGGGTGCCTAGATAATCTTTAGATTTTTTCGGATCGGGTAGATATAGAATTTCTGTATTTTACATGAGAGAGAATATTGAGTTGGTGTATATACTACAAAACAGAGTAGAAAAGGGCATTGTATATTTTTTCTGACAGATTATATTCTGAGAAATTTTGCTTTTAACATTGGGGTGCCTAGATAATATTTATATATTTTTTGATTTGCTTAAATATAGAATTTCTGTATTTTACATGAGAGAGCATACTGAGTTGGTGTATATACCCCAAAACCGAGTAGAATAGGACATTGTGTAATTATTTAGACAGATTATATTCCGAGCAATTTTTTTTTTAACATTTGGGTTCCTAGATAATATTTAGATTTTTTCGGATAGGGTAAATTTAGAATTTCTGTATTTTACATGAGTGAGAATATTGAGTTTGTGTATATACTAAAAAACAGAGTAGAATAGGGCATTGTATATTTTTTCTGACAGATTATATTCTGGGCAATTTTGCTTTTAACATTGGGGTGCCTAGATAATATATAAATTTTTTTGATTGCTTAAATATAGAATTTCTGTATTTTACATGAGAGAGCATACTGAGTTGGTGTATATACCCCAAAACCAAGTAGAATAGGGCATTGTATAATTATTTAGACAGATTATATTCCGAGCAATTTTGTTTTATCATTGGGGTGCCTAGATAATATTTAGATCTTTTTCGATTCACGTAAAATTAGAATTTCTGTATTATACATGAGTGAGCATACTGAGTTGGTGTATATACTCCAAAAAAGAGTAGAATAAGGCATTGTATATTTTTTCTAACAGACTATATTCAGACCCATTTTCTTCTAACTTTGGGGCGGCTAGATATTATTTAGATTTTTTTCGATTTGCGTAAAATTAGAATTTCAATATTTTACATGAGAGAGCATATGGAGTTGGTGTATATACTACAAAACAGAGTAGAATAGGGCATTGTGTATTCTTTCTGACCGATTATATTCAGAACAATTTTGTTTTAAACATTGGGGTGCCTAGATAATATTTAGATTTTTTCGATATGGGTAGAATTAGAATTTCTGTATTTTACATGAGAGAGCATATTGAGTTGGTGTATATACTACAAAACAGAGTAGAAAAGAACATTGTATATTTTTTCTGACAGAATACATTCAGAGAAATTTTGCTTTTAACATGTGGGGGCCTAGGTAATATCTACAATTTTTTCGATTCCCTTAAATGTAGAATTTCTGTATTTTACATGAGAGAGCATATGGAGTTGGTGTATATAATTTAAAACAGAGTGGAATCGGGCATTGTATATTTTTTCTGACAGATTATATTCAGAGCAATTTTATTTTAACATTGGGGTCCCTAGATAATATTTAGATTTCTTTTGATTCGCTTAAATATAGAATTTCTGTGATTTACACGAGAGAGAATACTGAGTTGGTGTATATACTCCAAAAAAGAGTAGAATAAGGCATTGTAAATTTTATCTAACAGACTATATTCAGAGCCATTTTCTTTTAACACTGAGGTACCTAGATAATATTTAGATTTTTTCTACTCCAGTAAAATTAGAATTTCTTTATTTTACATGAGAGAGTATATTGAATTGGTGTATATACTCCGAAACAGAGTAGAATAGGGGATTGAATATTTTTTGTGACAGATTATATTCAGAGCAATTTTCTTTGTATCATTGGATTGCCTACATAATATTTTGATTGTTTCGATTCGGGTAAAATTAGAATTTCGGTATTTTACATGAGAGACCATACTGAGTTGGTGTACATACTCCAAAACAGAGTAGAAGAGGGCATTGTATATTTTTTCTGAAAGATTATATTCAGAGCAATTTTGTTTTTAACATTGACGTGCCTACATAATATTTAGATTTTTTCAATACTTATAAAATTAGAATTTCTGTATTTTACATGTCAGAGCATATTGAGTTGGTGTATATACTGCAAAACAGAGTAGAAAATGGCATTGTGTATTTTTTTGACAGATTATATTCAGAGCAATTTTGCTTTTAAAATTGGGGTGCCTAGATAATATTTAGATATTTTTCGATTCGCTTAAATATAGAATTTCTGTATTTTACATGACAGAGCATATTGAGTTGGTGTATATAATACAAAACAGAGAAGAATGGGGCATTGTATATTTTCTCTGACAGATTATATTCAGAGCAATTTTGTTTTTAACATTGGTGTGCCTAGATAATATTTAGATTTTTTCGATTTGGGTAGAATTATAATTTCTGTATTTTACATGACAGAGCATACTGTGTTGGTGTATATACTACAAAACAGAGTAGAAAAGGGCATTGTACCTTTTTTCTGACAGAATTTTCAGAGCAATTTTGTTATTAACATGGCGGTGCCTAGATAATATTTAGATTTCTTTCGATTCACGTAAAATTAAGATTTATGTGATTTACATGAGAGAGCATACTGAGTTGGTGTATATACTCCAGAAAAGAGTAGAATAAGGCATTGTATATATTTTCTAACAGACTATATTCAGAGCCATTTTCTTTTAAGTTTGGGGCGCCTCGATATTATTTAGATTTTTTTTGATTCACCTAAAATTAGAATTTTGGTATTTTATATGAGAGAGCATATTGATTTGGTGTGTATACTCCAAAACAGAGTAGAAAAGGGCATTGTATATTTTCTCTGACAGATTATATTCAGAGAAATTTTGCTTTTAACATTGGGGTGCCTAGAAAATATTTATATTTTTTTCGATTCGGGTAGAATTAGAATTTCTGTATTTTACATGACAGAGCATATTGAGTTGGTGTTTATACTACAAAACAGAATAGAAGAGGGCATTGTATATTTTTTCTGACAGATTATATTCAGAGCAAGTTTGCTGTTAACATTGGGGTGCCTAGATAATATTTACATTTTTTTCGATTTGCATAAATAAAGAATTTCTGTATTTTACATGAGAGAGCATATGGAGTTGGTGTATATACTCCAAAACAGAGTAGAATAGGGCATTGTATATTTTTTCTGTCATATTATATTCAGAGAAATTTTGCTTTTAACTTTGGGGGTGCCTAGGTAATATTTAGATATTTTTCGATTCACTTAAATATAGAATTTCTGTATTTTAGATGAGAGAGCATATGGAGTCGGTGTATATACTCCGAAAAAGAGTAGAATAGGGCATTCTATATTTTTTCTGACAGATTATATTCAGAGCAATTTTGTTTTTAACATTGGCGTGCCGAGATAATATTTAAATTGTTTTCGATTCGCTTAAATATAGAATTTCTGTATTTTACATGATAGATCATACGGAGCTGGTTTATATACTTTAAAACAGAGTAGAATAGTGCATTGTATATTTTTTCTGACTGATTATATTCAGAGCAATTTTGTTTTTAACCTTGGGTTGCCTAAATAATATTTAGATTTTTTCGATTCGGGTAAAATTAGAATTTCTGTATTTTACATGAGAGAGCATATTGAGTTGGTGTATAAACTACAACACAGAGTAGAATAGGGCATTGTATATTTTCTCTGAAATATTATATTCAGGGCAATTTTGCTTTTAACATTGGGGTGCCTAGACAATATTTATATTTATTCGATTCTGGTAGAATTAGAATTTTTGTATTTTACGTGAGAGAGCATATGGAGTTGGTGTATATACTCCAAAACAAAGTCGAATAAGGCATTGTATATTTTTTCTAACAGACTATATTCAGACCCATTTTCTTTAAACTTTGGGGCGGCTAGATATTATTTAGGTTTTTTTCAATTCGCGTAAAATTAGAATTTCAATATATTACATGAGAGAGCATATGGAGTTGGTGTATATACTCCGAAACAGAGTAGAATAGGGCATTGTATATTTTTTCTGACAGATTATATTCAGAGCAATTTTGTTTTAAACATTGGGGTGCCTAGATGATATTTAGATTTTGTCGATTTGGGTAGAATTAGAATTTCTGTATTTTACATGAGAGAGCATATTGAGTTGGTGTATATACTACAAAACAGAGTAGAAAAGGGCATTGTATATTTTTTCTGACAGATTACATTCAGAGATATTTTGCTTTTAACATTGGGATGCCTAGATAATATTTAGAATTTTTTCAATTCGCTTAAATATAGAATTTCTGTATTTTACATGAGAGAGTATATGGAGTTGGTGTATATATTTCAAAACAAAGTAGAATAGGGCATTGTATATTTTTTCTGACAGATTATATTCAGAGCGATTTTGTTTTTAACTTTGGGGTGCCTAGATAATATTTAGATTTTTTTTGATTCACTTAAATATAGAATTTCTGTATTTTACATTAGAGAGAATGTGGAGTTGGTGTATATACTCCAAAACAGAGTAGAATAGGGCATTGTATATTTTTTCTGACAGATTATATTCAGAGCAATTTATTTTTTAACATTGGGGTGCCTTGATAATATTTATATTTTTTCGATTTGGGTAGAATTAGAATTTCTGTATTTTACATGAGAGAGCATATTGAGTTGGTGTATATACTACAAAACAGAGAAGTAAAGGGCATTGTATATTTTATCTGACAGATTATATTAATAGCAGTTTTGCTTTTAACATTGGGGTGCCTAGATAATATCTAGAATTATTTCGATTCGCTTAAATATAGAATTTCTTTATTTTACATGAGAGAGCATATGGAGTTGGTGTATATGCTTTAAAAGAGTGTAGAATATGGCATTGTATATATTTTCTGACAGATTATATTCAGAGCAATTTTGTTTTTAACATTGGGGTGCCTATATAATATTTAGATTTCTTGTGATTCACGTAAAGTTAGAATTTCTGTCATTTACGTGAGAGAGCATACTGAGTTGGTGTATATACTCCAAAAAAGAGTAGAATAAGGCATTGTAAATTTTATCTAACAGACTATATTCAGAGCCATTTTCTTTTAACTTTGGGGCCCCCAGATATTATTTAGATTTTTTTCGATTCGCGTAAAATTAGAATTTCGGTATTTTACATGAGAGAGCATATTGAGTTGGTGTATATACTCAAAAACAGAGTAGAATAGGGCATTGTATATTATTTCTGACAGATTATATTCAGAGCAATTTTGTTTTTAACATTGGGTTGACTAAATAATATTTAGATTTTTCGATTTGGGTAGAATTATAATTTCTGTATTTTAAATGACAGAGCATACTCTGTTGGTGTATATACAACAAAACAGTGTAGAAAAGGGCATTGTACCTCTTTTCTGACAGATTTTTTTCAGAGCAATTTTGTTTTTAACATTGCGGTGCCTAGATAATATTTAGATTTCTTTCGATTTACGTAAAATTATAATTTATGTGATTTACATGAGAGAGCATACTGAGTTGGTGTATATACTCCAGAAAAGAGTAGAATAAGGCATTGTATATATTTTCTAACAGACTATATTCAGAGCCATTTTCTTTTAAGTTTGGGGCGCCTAGATATTATTTAGATTTTTTTTTATTCACTTAAAATTAGAATTTCGGTATTTTATGTGAGAGAGCATATTGAGTTTGTGTATATACTCCAAAACAGAGTAGAAAAGGGCATTTTATATTTTTTCTGTCAGATTATATTCAGAGCAATATTGCTTTTAACACTGGGTTGCCTAGAAAATATTTAGATTTTTTCGATTCGGGTAAAATTCGAATTTCGGTATTTTTCATGAGAGGACATATTGAGTTGGTGTATATACTTTAAAAAAGAGTAGAAAAGGGCATTGTATATTTTATCTGACAGATTATATTCAGAGCAATTTTGCTTTTAACATTGGGGTGCCTAGATAATATTTAGATTTTTTCGATTCGGGTAAAATTAGAATTTTGGTATTTTACATGTGAGAGCATACTGAGTTGGTATATATACTCCAAAACAGAGTAGAATAAGGCATTGTATATTTTTTCTAACAGACTATATTCAGAGCCATTTGCTTTTAACTTTGGGGTGCCTAGATATTATTTCTCTTTTTCTCAATTCACGTAAAATTAGAATTTTTGTATTTTACATGAGATTGCATATTGAGTTGCTGCATATACTCCAAAACAGAGTAGAAAAGGGCATTGTATATTTTTTCTGATAGATTATATTCAGAGCAATTTTGCTTTGAACTTTGAGGTGCCTAGATAATATTTAGATTTTTTTAGATTCACGTAAAATTAGAATTTCCCTATTTTACATGAGAGAGCATACTGAGTTGGTTTATATACACCAAAACAGAATAGAATAGGGCATTGTATATTTTTTCTGACAGATTATATTCGGAGAAACTTTGTTTTTAACTTTGGGGTGCCTAGATAATATTTATATTTTTTTCAATTCGCTTAAATATAGAATTTTTGTATTTTACATGAGAGTGCATATGGAGTTGGTGTATACGCTCCAAAAAAGAGTAGAATAGGGCATTGTATATTTTTTCTGACAGATGATATTCAGAGCAATTTTGTTTTTAACATTGCAGTGCCTAGATAATATTTAGATTTTTTCGATTCTGGTGAAATTAGAATTTCTGTATTTTACATGAGAGAGCATACTGCGTTGCTGTATATACTCCAAAACAAAGTAGAATAAGTCATTGCATATTTTTTCTAACAGAATATATTCAGAGACATTTTCTTTTAACTTGGGGCGTCTAGATGTTATTTACATTTTTTTTGATTCGCATAAATTTAGAATTTCGGTATTTTACATGAGGGAATATACTGAGTTAGTGTATATACTGTAAAACACAGTAGAATAAAATATTGCATATTTTTTTAACAGACTATATTCAGAGCCATTTTCTTTTAACTTTGGGGCGCGTAGATATTATTTAGATTTCTTTCGGTTCACGTAAATTTCGAATTTTACGTGAGAGAGCATATTGAGGTGGTGTATATACTACAATAGAGAGTAGAAAAGGACATTTTATATTTTTTCTGTCAGATTATATTCCGAGCAATATTGCTTTTAACATTGGGTTGCCTAGAAAATATTTAGATTTTTTCGATTCGGGTAAAATTAGAATTTCGGTATTTTTCATGAGAGGGCATTTTGAGTTGGTGTATATACTCCAATACAGAGTAGAATAGGGTATTGTATATTTTTTATGACAGTTTATTTTCAGAGCAATTTTGTTTTTAATATTGGGGTGCCTAGATAATACTTATATTTCCTTTGAATCGCTTAAATATAGAATTTCTGTATTTTACATTAGAGAGCAAATAGAGTTGGTTTATATAGTCCAAAACAGAGTAGAATAGGGCATTGTATATTTTGTAAGACAGATTATATTCAGAGAAACTTTGTTTTTAACATTGGGGTGCCTAGATAATATTTAGATATTTTCGATTCCGGTAAAATTAGAATTTCAGTATTTTACATGAGAGAGCATACTGAGTTTGTGTATATAATCCAAAACAGATTAGAATGAGGCATTGTATATTTTTTCAAACAGACTATATTCAGAGCCATTTTCTTTTAACTTTGGGGTGCCTACATATTATTTATATTTCCTTCAATTTGCGTAGAATTAGAATTACGGTATTTTACATGAGAGCCAATACTGAGTTGCTGCATATACTCCAAAACAGAGTAGAAAAGGGCATTGTATATTTTTTTAGACAGATTATATTCACAGCAATTTTGCTTTTAACTTTGGGGTGCCTAGATAATATTTAGATTTTTTTAGATCCACGTAAATTTAGAATTTCTCTATTTTACATGAGAGAGCATACTGAGTTGGTTTATATACACCAAAAAAAGTAGAATAAGGCATTGTATATTTTTTCTGACAGATTATATTCAGAGCAATTTTGTTTTAACATTGGAGTGCCTAGATCATATTTAGATTTTTTCAATTCAGGTAAAATTAGAATTTCGGTATTTTACATGAGAGAGCATACTGAGTTGGTGTATATACTCCAAAACAGAGTAGAATAAGGCATTGTATATTTTTTCTAACAGACTATATTCAGAGCCATTTTCTTTTAACTTTGGGGCATCTAGATGTTATTTACATTTTTTTGATTCGCGTAAATTTAGAATTTCGGTATTTTACCTGAGGGAGCATACTGAGTTGGTGTATACTGTAACACAGAGTAGAATAAGGTATTGTATATTTTTTTTAACAAACTATATTCAGAGCCATTTTCTTTTAACTTTCAGTCGCGTAGATATTATTTAGATTTTATTCGATTCGCGTAAAATTAGAATTTCGGTATTTTACATGAGAGAGCATATTGAGTTGGTGTATATACACCAAAACAGAGTAGAAAAGGCCATTGGATATTTTTTATGACAGATTATATTCGGAGCAATTTTGCTTTTAACATTGGATTGCCTAGATAATATTTAGATTTTTCTCTATTAGCTTAAATATAGAATTTCTGTATTTTACATGAGAGAGCATATGGAGTTGTTGTATATACTCCAAAACAGAATAGCATAGGGCATTGTATATTTTTTCTGATAGATTATATTCAGAGCAATTTTGCTTTTAACTTTGGGGTGCCTAGATAATATTTAGATTTTTTTAGATCCACGTAAATTTAGAATTTCTCTATTTTACATGAGAGAGCATACTGAGTTGGTTTATATACACCAAAAAACAGTGGAATAAGGCATTGTATATTTTTTCTGACAGATAATATTCAGAGAAATTTTGTTTTTAACACTGGGGTGCCTAGATCATATTTAGATTTTTTCAATTCAGGTAAAATTAGAATTTCGGTATTTTAAATGGGAGAGCATACTGAGTTGGTGTATATACTCCAAAACAGAGTAGAATAAGGCATTGTTTTTTTTATCTTACAGACTATATTCAGAGGCATTTCCTTTTAACTTTGGGGTGCCTAGATATTATTTATATTTTTTTCAATTCGCGTAAAATTAGAATTTCTGTATTTTACATGAGAGCGCATATTGAGTTGCTGCATATACTCCTAAACAGAATAGAAAAGGGCATTGTGTATTTTTTCTGACAGATTATATTCAGATCAATTTTCCTTTTAACCTTGGGGTGCCTAGATAATATTTAGATGTTTTTCGATTCGCTTAAATATAGAATTTCTGTATTTTACATGGGAGAGCATATTGAGTTGGTGTATATACTCCAAAGCAGAGTAGAATAGGGAATTGTATATTTTTTCTGACAGATTATATTCAGAGCAGTTTTGTTTTTAACATTGGGGTGCTTTGATAATATTTAGATATTTTCGATTCGGGTAAAATTAGAGTTTTTTATTTTACATGAAAGAGCATATTGAGTTGGTGTATATACTACAAAACAGAGCAGAAAAGGGCATTGTATATATTCTCTGACAGATTAAACCCAGAACAATATTGTTTTAGACATTGGGGTGCCTAGATAATATTTAGATTTTCTCCATTCGCTTAAATATAGAATTTCTGTATTTTACATGAGAGAGCATATGGAGTTGGTGTATATACTCCAAAACAGAGTAGAATAGGGCATTGTATATTTTTCCTGACAGATTATATTCAGAGCAATTTTGCTTTTAACTTTGGGGTGCCTAGATAATGTTTAGATTTTTTTAGATCCACGTAAATTTAGAATTTCTCTATTTTACATGAGAGACCATACTGAGTTGGTTTATATACACCAAGAAAGAGTAGTATAGGACATTGTATATTTTTTTCTGACAGATTATATTCAGAGCAATTTTTTTTGAACATTGGCGTGCCTAGATCATATTTAGATTCTTTCGATTCGGGTAAAATTAGAATTTCGGTATTTTACATGAGAGAGCATACTGAGTTGGTATATATACTCCAAAACAGAGTAGAATAAGGCATTGTATATTTTTTCTTACAGACTTTATTCAGAGCCATTTTCTATTAACTCTGGGGCGCCTAGATATTTTTTAGGTTTTTTTCCATTCACGTAAAATTAGAATTTCAGTATTTTACATGAGAGAGCATATGGATTTGGTGTATATATTGCAAAACAGAGTAGAATAGGGCATTATATGTTATTTCTGACAGATTATATTCAGAGCAATTTTGCTTTTAACCTTCGGGTGCCAAGATAATATTTAGATTTTTTCGATTCGCTTAAATATAGAATTTCCGTATTTTACATGAGAGAGCATATGGAGTTGGTGTATGTACTCCAAAACAGAGTAGAATAGGGCATTGTATATTTTTTCTGACTGATTATATTCAGAGCCATTTTGTTTTTAACAATGGGGTGCGTAGATAATATTTAGATTTTTTCGATTCGAGTAAAATTAGAATTTCTCTATTTTACATGAGAGAGCATATGGAGTTGGTGTATATACCCCAAATAAAAAGTAGAATAGGGAATTGTATATTTTTTATGACAGATTATATTCACAGAAGTTTTGTTTTTAACATTGGGGTGCCTAAAGGATATTTAGATTTTTTTGATTAGGGTAAAATTAGAATGTCTCTATTTTCTTTCAGAGCGCAAACTGAGTTGGTGTATATACTCCAAAACAGAGTAGAAAAGGGCATTGTATATTTTTTCTGACAGATTATATTCAGAGAAATTTTGTTTTTAACATTGGGGTGCCTAGATAATATTTAGATGTTTTTCGATTCGCTTAAATATAGAATTTCTTTATTTAAATGATAGAGCATACGGAGTTGGTGTATGTACTCCAAAACAGAGTAGAAAAGTGCATTGTATATTTTTTATGACAGATTATGTTCAGAGCAATTTTGTTTTTACATTGGGGTGCCTAGATAATGTTTAGATTTTTTTGATTTGGGAAAAATTAGAATTTCTGTATTTTACATGAGAGAGCATACTGAGTTGTTGTATATACTCCAAAACAGAGTAGAATAAGGCATTGTATATTTTCTCTAAAAGACTATATTCAGAGCCCTTTTCTTTTATATTTGGGGTGGCTACATATTAGTTAGATTTATATCGATTCGCATAAAATTAGAATTTCGGTATTTTACATGAGAGAGCATACTGAGTTGGTTTATATACTCCAAAACAGAGTAGAATAAGGCATTGTATATTTTTTCTAACAGACTATTTTCAGAGCCATTTTCTTTTAACTTTGGGGCGTCTAGATATTATTTAGATTTTTTTCGATTCGCTTAAATATAGAATTTCTGTATTTTACATGAGAGAGCATATGGAGTTGGTGTATATACTTTAAAACAGAGTAGAATAGAGCATTGTATATTTTCTCTGACAGACTATATTCAGAGCAATTTTGTTTTTAACATTGGTGTGCCTAGATAATATTTAGATTTTTTTCATTCGGGTAAAATTAGAATTTCTGTATTTTACATGAGAGAGCATACTGAGTTCGTGTATATACTCCAAAAAAGGCTAGAATAAGCTATTGTATATTTTCTCTAACAGACTATATTCAGAGCAATTTTGTTGTAACTTTGGGGTGCCTAGATATTATTTAGATTTTTTCGATTCACGTAAAATTAGAATTTCGGTATTTTACCTGAGAGAGCATATGCAGTTTTTGTATATACTCCAAAACAGAGTAGAATAGGGCATTGTATATTTTTTCTGACAGATTATATTCAGAGCAATTTTGTTTTTAACATTGGGGTGCCTAGATAATATTTAGAGTTTTTCGATTTAGGAAAAATTAGAATTTCTGTATTTTACATGACAGAGCATATTGAGTTGATATATATACTACAAAAACGAGTAGAATAGGGCATTGTATATTTTTTCTGACAGATTATATTCAGAGAAATTTTATTTTTAAAATTGGGTTACCTACATAATATTTATATTTCTTCGATTCGGGTAAAGTTAGAATTTCTGTATTTTACATGAGAGAGCATACTGAGTTGGTGTATATACTCCAAAACAGAGTAGAATACGGCATTGTATATTTTCTCTAACAGACTATATTCAGAGCCATTTTCTTTTAACTTTGGGGCGCGTAGATATTATTTAGACTTTATTCGATTCGCGTAATATTAGAATTTCGGTATTTTACCTGAGAGAGAATATTTAGTTGGTGTGTAAACTCCAAAAAAGAGTAGAAAAGGATATTGTATATTTTTTATGACAGAATATATGCAGAGCAGTTTTCCATTTAACGTTGTGTTTCCTAGAAAATATTTAGATTTTTTTCGATTCGCTTACATACAGAATTTCTGTATTTTACATGAGAGAGCACATGGAGTTGCTGTATATACTGCAAAACAGAGTAGAATAGGGCATTGTATATTTTTTCTGAGAGATTATATTCAGAGCAATTTTGTTTTCAACATTGGGGTGCTGGGATAATATTTAGATTTTTTCGATTCACATAAATTAATAACTTCGGTATTTTACATGAGAGAGCATATTGAGTTGGTGTATATACTCCAAAACAGAGTAGAAAAGGGCATTGTATATTTTTTCTGACAGATTATATTTAGAGCAATTTTGCTTTTAATCTCTGGGTACCTAGATAATATTTAGAATTTTTCGATTCGGGTAAAATTAGAATTTCGGTATTTTACATGAGAGAGCATACTGAGTTGGTGTATTTACACCAAAACAGAGTAGAATAGGGCATTGTATATTTTTTCTGACAGATTATATTCAGAGCAATTTTGCTTTTAACATTGGAGTGCCTAGATAATATTTAGAGTTTTCTCTATTCGCTTAAATATAGAATTCCTGTATTTTACATGAGAGAGCATATGGAGTTGGTGTATATACTCCAAAACAGAGTAGAATAGGGCATTGTATATTTTTTCTGACAGACTATATTCAGAGAAATTTTGCTTTTAACTTTGGGGTGCCTAGATAATTAGATTTTTAAAGATTCACGTAAATTTAGAATTTCTCTATTTTACATGAGAGAGTATACTGAGTTGGTGTATATACACCAAAACAGAGTAGAATTGGGGATTGAATATTTTTTGTGACACATTATATTCAGAGCAATTTTTTTTCTAACATTGGTGTGCCTAGATGATATTTAGATTTTTTCGATTCGTGTAAAATTAGAATTTCGGTATTTTACAAGAGAGAGCTTCCTTAGTTGGCGTATATACTCCAAAACAGATTAGAATAAGGCATTGTATATTTTTTGTAACAGACTATATTCAGAGCCATTTTCTTTTAACTTTGGGGTGCCTAGATATTATTTCTATTTTTTTCAATTCGCGTAAAATTAGAATTTTGGTATTTTACATGAGAGCGCATATTGAGTTGCTGCATATACTCCAAAACAGAGTACAAAAGGTCATGGTATATTTTTTCTGATAGATTATATTCAGTGCAATTTTGCTTTGAACTTTGAGGTGCCTAGATAATATTTAGATTTTTTTAGATTCACGTAAAATTAGAATTTCTCTATTTTACATGAGAGAGCATACTGAGTTGGTGTATATACACCAAAACAGAATAGAATAGGGCATTGTATATTTTTTCTGACAGATTATATTCGGAGCAATTTTGTTTTTAACTTTGGGGTGCCTAGATAATATTTATATTTGTTTCAATTCGCTTAAATATAGAATTTCTGTATTTTACATGAGAGAGCATATGGAGTTGGTGTATACGCTCCAAAAATGAGTAGAATAGGGCATTGTATATTTTTTCTGACAGATGATATTCAGAGCAATTTTGTTTTTAAACATTGCGGTGCCTAGATAATACTTAGATTTTTTTTCATTCGGGTGAAATTAGAATTTCTGTATTTTACATGAGAGAGCATACTGAGTTGGTGTATATACTCCAAAACAGAGTAGAAAAGGGCATTGTATATTTTTTCTGACAGATTATATTCAGAGCGATTTTGTTTTTAACATTGCGGTGCCTAGATAATACTTAGATTTTTTTTGATTCGCGTAAATACAGAATTTATGTATTTTCCATCAGAGAGCAGACGGAGTTGGTGTATATACTCCAAAACAGAGTAGAATAGGGCATTGTGTATTTTTTCTGACAGATTATATTCAGAGCAATTTCCCTTTTAACTTTGGGGGTGCCTAGGTAATATTTAGATATTTTTCGATTCACTTAAATATAGAATTTCTGTATTTTACATGATAGAGCATACGGAGCTGGTTTATATACTTGAAAACAGAGTAGAATAGTGCATTGTATATTTTTCCTGACTGATTATATTCACAGCAATTTTGTTTTTAACATTGGGTTGCCTAAATAATATTTAGATTTTTTCCATTCGGGTAAAATTAGAATTTCTGTATTTTACATGAGAGAGCATATTGAGTTGGTGTATAAACTACAAAACAGAGTAGAATAGGGCATTGTATATTTTCTCTGACATATTATATTCAGAGCAATTTTGCTTTTAACATTGGGGTTCCTAGGCAATATTTATATTTATTCGATTCTGGTAGAATTAGAATTTTTGTATTTTACATGAGAGAGCATATGGAGTTGGTGTATATACTCCAAAACAAAGTCGAATAAGGCATTGTACATTTTTTCTAACAGACTATATTTAGAGCCATTTTTGTTGTACATTGGGGCGCCTAGATATTATTTAGATTTATTTCGATTTGCGTAAAATTACAATTTCTGTATTTTACATGAGAGAGCATATAGAGTTGCTGTATATACTCCAAAACAAAGTAGAATAAGGCATTGTATATTTTTTCTGACAGATTATATTCAGAGCAATTTTTTTTTTAACATTCGGGTGCCTACATAATATTTTGATTTTTTGATTCGGGTAAAATTAGAATTTCGGTATTTTACATGAGAGAGCATACTGACTTGGTGTATATACTTTAAAACACAGTAGAATAAAGCATTGTATATTTTTTCTGTCAGATTATATTCAGAGCAATTTTTCTTTAACATTGGCATACCTACATAATATTTAGATTTTTTCGATTCGGATAAAATTCGAATTTCTGTAGTTTACATGAGAGACCATATTGAGTTGGTGTATATACTACAAAACAGAGTAGAAAAGGGCATTGTATATTTTTTCTGACAGATTATATTCAGAGCAATTTTGCTTTTAACATTGGGGTGCCTAGAAAATATTTACATTTTTTTCGATTCGGGTAGAATTAGAATTTCTGTATTTTACATGGCAGAGCATATTGAGTTGGTGTTTATACTACAAAACAGAATAGAAGAGGGTATTGTATATTTTTTCTCACAGATTATATTCAGCGCAATTTTGTTTTTAACATTGGGGTGCTTAGATAATATTTAAATTGTTTTTGATTCGCTTAAATATAGAATTCCTGTATTTTACATGAGAGAGCATATGGAGTTGGTGTATATACTCCAAAACAGAGTAGAATAGGGCTTTGTATATTTTTTCTGACAGATGATATTCAGAGCAATTTTGCTTTTAACTTTGGAGTGCCTAGATAATATTTAGATTTTTTTAGATTCACGTAGAATTAGAATTTCTCTATTTTACATGGGAGAGCATACTGAGTTGGTGTATATACACCAAAACGGAGTAGTATAGGGGACTGAATATTTTTTGTGACAGATTATATTCAGAGCAATTTTGTTTTTAACATTGGGGTGCCTAGATAATACTTATATTTTCTTTGAATCGCTTAAATATAGAATTTCTGTATTTTACATGAGAGAGCATATGGAGTTGGTGTATATACTCCAAAATAGAGTAGAATAGGGCATTGTATATTTTTTCTGACAGATTATATTCAGAGCAATTTTGTTTTTATCATTGGGGTGCATAGATAATATTTAGATTTTTCGATTCGGGTAAAATGAGAATTTCGGTATTTTACATGAGAGAGCATACTGAGTTGGTGTATATACTTCAAAACAGATTAGAATGAGGCGTTGTATATTTTTTCTAACAGACTATATTCAGAGCCATTTTCTTTTAACTTTCGGGTGCGTAGATATTATTTATATTTTTTTCAATTCGCGTAAAATTAGAATTTCGGTATTTTACATGAGAGCGCATATTGAGTTGCTGCATATACTCCAAAACAGAATAAAGAAGGGCATTGTATATTTTTTTAGACAGATTATATTCAGAGCAATTTTGCTTTTAACTTTGGAGTGCCTAGATAATATTTAGATTTTTTTAGATTCACGTAGAATTAGAATTTCTCTATTTTACATGGGAGAGCATACTGAGTTGGTGTATATACACCAAAACGGAGTAGTATAGGGGATTGAATATTTTTTGTGACAGATTATATTCAGAGCAATTTTGTTTTTAACATTGGGGTGCCTAGATAATACTTATATTTTCTTTGAATCGCTTAAATATAGAATTTCTGTATTTTACATGAGAGAGCATATCGAGTTGGTGTATATACTCCAAAATAGAGTAGAATAGGGCATTGTATATTTTTTCTGACAGATTATATTCAGAGCAATTTTGTTTTTATCATTGGGGTTCATAGATAATATTTAGATTTTTCGATTCGGGTAAAATGAGAATTTCGGTATTTTACATGAGAGAGCATACTGAGTTGGTGCATATACTTCAAAACAGATTAGAATGAGGCGTTGTATATTTTTTCTAACAGACTATATTCAGAGCCATTTTCTTTTAACTTTCGGGTGCGTAGATATTATTTATATTTTTTTCAATTCGCGTAAAATTAGAATTTCGGTATTTTACATGAGAGCGCATATTGAGTTGCTGCATATACTTCAAAACAGAATAAAGAAGGGCATTGTATATTTTTTTAGACAGATTATATTCAGAGCAATTTTGCTTTTAACTTTGGGGTGCCTAGATAATATTTAGATTTGTTTAGATCCACGTAAATTTAGAGATTCTCTATTTTACATGAGAGAGCATACTGAGTTGGTTTATATACACCAAAAAAGAGTAGAATAGGGCATTGTATATTTTTTCTGACAGATTATATTCAGAGAAATTTTGTTTTTAACATTGGGGTGCCTAGATTATATTTAGATTCTTTTGATTTGGGTAAAATTAGAATTTCGGTATTTTACATGAGAGAGCATACTGAGTTGGTGTATATACTCCAAAACAGAGTAGAATAAATCATTGTATATTTTTTCTTACAGACTATATTCAGAGCCATTTTCTTTTAACATTGGGGCGCCTAGATATTCTTTAGGTTTTTTTTCCATGCACGTAAAATTAGAATTTCAGTATTTTACAAGAGAGAACATATGGATTTGGTGTATATACTTCAAAACAGAGAAGAATAGGGCATTATATATTATTTCTGACAGATTTTATTCAGAGCAATTTTTCTTTTAACCTTCGGGTGCCTAGATAATATTTAGATTTTTTTGATTCGCTTAAATATAGAATTTCTGTATTTTTCATGAGAGAGCATATGGAGTTGGTGTATGTACTCCAAAACAGAGTAGAATAGGGCATTGTATATTTTTTTTGACAGATTGTATTAAGAGCAATTTTGCTTTTAACTTTGGGCTGCCTAGATAATATATAGATTTTTTTAGATTCACGTAAAATTAGAATTTCTCTATTTTACATGAGAGAGCATACTGAGTTGGTGTATATACACCAAAACAGAGTAGAATAGGGGATTGAATATTTTTTGTGACAGATTATATCCAGAGAAATTTTGTTTTTAACATTGGGGTGCCTAGATAATATTAAGATTTTTTCGATTCATGTAAAATTGGAATTTCGGTATTTTACATGAGAGAGCATACTGAGTTGGTGTATATACTCCAAAACAGATTAGAATAAGGCATTGTATATTTTTTCTAACGGACTATATTCAGAGCCATTTTCTTTTAACTTTGGGGTGACTAGATATTATTTATATTTTTTTTAATTCGCATAAAATTGGAATTTCGGTATTTTACATGAGAGCGCTTATTAAGTTACTGCATATACTGCAAAACAGAGTAGAAAAGGGCATTATATATTTTTTCTGACAGATTATATTCAGAGCAATTTTTCTATTAACTTTGGGGTGCCTAGATAATATTTAGATTTATTTAGGTTCACGTAAAATTAGAATTTCTCTATTTTACATGAGAGAGCATATGGAGTTGGTGTATATACTCCAAAACAAAGTAGAATAAGTCATTGTATATTTTTTCTAACAGACTATATTCAGAGCCATTTTCTTTTAACTTGGTGCGTCTAGATGTTATTTACATTTTTTTCGATTCGCGTAAATTTAGAATTTCGGTATTTTTCATGAGGGAGCATACTGAGTTGGTGTATATACTCCAAAACAGAGTAGAATAAGGCATTGTATATTTTTTCTTACAGACCATATTCAGAGCCATTTTCTTTTGACTTTGGGGCGCCTAGATATTCTTTAGCTTTTTTTCCGTTCACGTAAAATTAGAATTTCAGTATTTTACATGAGAGAGCATATGGAGTTGGTGTATATACTCCAAAATAGAGTAGAATAGGGCATTATATATTATTTATGACAGATTATATTCAGAGCAATTTTGCTTTTATCCTTCGGGTGCCTAGATAATATTTAGATTTTTTCGATTCGCTTAAATATTGAATTTCTGTATTTTACATGATAGAGCATATGGAGTTGGTGTATGTACTCCAAAACAGAGTAGCATACGGCATTGTATATTTTTTCTGACAGATTATATTCAGAGCAAGTTTGTTTTTAACATTGGGGTGCCTAGATAATATTTAGATTTTTTTGATTAGCGTAAAATTAGAATTTTGGTATTTTACATGTGAGAGCATACTGAGTTGGTGTATATACTCCAAAACAGAGTAGAATCAGGCAATGTGTATATGTTTTAACAGACTATATTCAGAGACATTTTCTTTTAACTTTGGGGCGCCTAGATATTATTTAGATTTTTTTCGATTCACATAAATTTCGAATTTCTGTATTTTACCTGAGAGAGCATGTTGAGGTGGTGTATATACTACAAAAGAGAGTAGAAAAGGGCATTTTATATTTTTTCTGTCAGATTATATTCAGATAAATATTGCTTTAAACATTGGGTTGCCTTGAAAATATTTAGATTTTTTCGATTCGGGTAAAATTAGAATTTCGGTATTTTTCATGAGAGGGCATATTGAGTTGGTGTATATACTTTAAAAAAGAGTAGAAAAGGGCATTGTATATTTTATCTGACAGATTATATTCAGAGCAATTTTGCTTTTAACATTGGGGTACCTAGATAATATTTAGATTTTTTTCGATTCGCTTAAATATAGAATTTCTATATTTTATATGAGAGAGCATATTGAGTTGGTGTATATACTCCAATACAGAGTAGAATAGGGCATTGTATATTTTTTCTGACAGTTTATACTCAGAGAAATTTTGTTTTTAACATTGGGGTGCCTAGATAATACTTATATTTTCTTTGAATCGCTTAAATATAGAATTTCTGTATTTTACATTAGAGAGCATATGGAGTTGGTGTATATACTCCAAAACAGAGTAGAATAGGGCATTGTATATTTTGTCAGAAAGATTATATTCAGAGCAATTTTGTTTTTAGCATTGGGTTGCCCAGATAATATTTAGATTTTTTCGATTCTGGTAAAATTCGAATTTCTGTATATTATATGAGAGAGCATACTGAGTTGGTGTATATACTCCAAAACAGATTAGAATGAGGCATTGTTTATTTTTTCTAACAGACTATATTCAGAGCCATTTTCTTTTAACTTTGGGGTGCCTAGATATTATTTATATTTTTTCAATTAGCGTAAAATTAGAATTTCGGTATTTTACATGAGAGTGCATATTTCGTTGCTGCATATAGTCCAAAACAGAGTAGAAAGGGGCATTGTATATTTTTTTAGACAGATTATTTTCAGAGCAATTTTGCTTTTAACTTTCGGGTGCCTAGATAATATTTAGTTTATTTTAGATTCACGTAAATTTAGAATTTCTCTATTTAAATTAGAGAGAGCATACTGAGTTGGTGTATATACACCAAGACAGAATAGAAAAGGGCATTGTATTTTTTTTCTGACAGATTATATTCAGAGCAATTTTATTTTTAACATTTGAATGCCAAGATAATATTTAGATTTGTTTTGATTCGCTTAAATATAGAAATTCTGTATTTTACATGAGAGAGCATATGGAGTTAGTGTATATGCTCCAAAAAAGAGTAGAATAAGGCATTGTATATTTTTTCAGACAGATGATGTTCAGAGCAATTTTGTTTTTAACATTGCGATGCCTAGATAATATTTAGATTTTTTCGATTCGAGTTAAATTTGAATTTCTGTATTTTTCATGAGAGAGCATATTGAGTTGGTGTATATACTCCAAAACAGAGTAGAATAAGGCATTGTATATTTTTTTTAACAGACTATATTCAGAGCCATTTTCTTCTAACTTTGGGTCGCCTAGATGTTATTTACAATTTTTTCAATTCGCGTAAATTTAGAATTTCGGTATTTTACATGAGGGAGCATACTGAGTTGGTGTATATACTGTAAGACAGAGTAGAATAAGTTATTGTATATTTTCCTTAACAGACTATATTCAGAGCCATTTTCTTTTAACTTTGGGTCGCATAGATATTATTTAGATTTTTTTCGATTTGCGTTAAATTCGAATTTCGGTATTTTACATGAGAGAGCATATTGAGTTGGTGTATATACACCAAAACAGAGTAGAAAAGGCCATTGGATATTTTTTATGACAGATTATATTCGGAGCAATTTTGCTTTTAACATTGGATTGCCTAGATAATATTTAGATTTTTCTCTATTAGCTTAAATATAGAATTTCTGTATTTTACATGAGAGAGCATATGGAGTAGTTGTATATACTCCAAAACAGAATAGAATAGGGCATTTTATATTTTTTCTGACAGATTATATTCAGAGAAATTTTGCTTTTAACTATGGGGTGCCTAGATAATATTTAGATTTTTTTAGATATACGTAAATTTAGAATTTCTCTATTTTACATGAGAGAGCATACTGAGTTGGTTTATATACACCAAAAAAAAAGTGGAATAGGGCATTGTATATTTTTTCTGACAGATTATATTCAGAGCAATTTTGTTTTTAACATTGGGGTGCCTAGATCATATTTAGATTTTTTCAATTCGGGTAAAATTAGAATTTCGGTATTTTAAATGGGAGAGCATACTGAGTTGGTGTATATACTCCAAAACAGAGTAGAATAAGGCATTGTTTTTTTTTTTTCTCACAGACTGTATTCAGAGCCATTTTCTTTTAACTTTGGGGCGCCTAGATATTATTTAGATTATTTTCAATTCACTTAAAATTAGAATTTCGGTATTTTACATGAGAGAGCATATTGAGTTGGTGTATATACTCCAAAACAGATTAGAATAAGGCATTGTATATTTTTTCTAACAGATTATATTCAGAGCCATTTTCGTTTATTTATGGGGTGCCTAGATATTATTTATATTTTTTTCAATTCGCATAAAATTATAATTTCTGTATTTTACGAGGGCGCATATTGAGTTGCTGCATATACTCCAAAACAGAGTCGAAAAGGGCATTGTATATTTTTTCTGACAGATTATATTCACAGCAATTTTTCTTTTAACCTTGGGGTGCCTAGATAATATTTAGATGTTTTTGGATTCGCTTAAATATAAAATTTCTGTATTTTACATGAGAGAGCATATTGAGTTGGTGTATATACTCCAAAGCAGAGTAGAATAGGGAATTGTATATTTTTTCTGACAGATTATATTCAGAGCAGTTTTGTTTTTAACATTGTGGTGCTTTGATAATATTTAGATATATTCGATTCGGGTAAAATTAGAATTTTTGTATTTTACATGAAAGAGCATATTGAGTTGGTGTATATACTACAAAACAGAGTAGAAAAGGGCATTGTATATTTTCTCTGACAGATTATACCCAGAACTATATTGTTTTAGACATTGGGGTGCCTAGATAATATTTAGATTTTCTCTATTCGCTTAAATATAGAATTTCTGTATTTTACATGAGAGAGCTTATGGAGTTGGTGTATATACTCCAAAACAGAGTAGAATAGGGCATTGTATATTGTTTCTGACAGATTATATTCAGAGCAATTTTGCTTTTAACTTTGGGGTGCCTAGATAATATTTATATTTCTTTAGATCCACGTAAATTTAGAATTTCTCTATTTTACATGAGAGAGCATACTGAGTTGGTTTATATACACCAAAAACAGGTAGAATAGGGCATTGTATATTTTTTCTGACAGATTATATTCAGAGCCATTTTGTTTTTAATATTGCGATGCCTAGATAATATTTAGATTTTTTCGATTCGGGTAAAATTAGAATTTCTGTATTTTACATGAGAGAGCATACTGTATTCAGAGCCATTTTCTTTTAACTTTGGGGTGCCTAGATATTATTTAGGTTATTTTCAATTCACTTAAAATTAGAATTTCTGTATATTACATGAGAGAGCATACTGAGTTGGTGTATATACTCCAAAACAGAGTAGAATAAGACATTGTATATTTTGTCTAACAGACTATATTCAGAGCCATTTTCTTTTAACTTTGGGGTGCCTAGATGTTATTTACGTTTTTTTCGATTCGCGTAAATTTCGAATTTCGGTATTTTACATGAGGGAGCATACTGAGTTGGTGTATATACTGTAAAACAAAGTAGAATAAGGTATTGTATATTTTTTTTAACAGACTATATTCAGAGCCATTTTCTTTTAACTTTGGGTCGCGTAGATATTATTTAGATTTTTTTCGATTTGCGTATAATTAGAATTATGGTATTTTAAATGAGAGAGCATACTGAGTTGCTGTATATTCTCCAAAACACAGTAGAATAAGGCATTGTTTTTCGTATCTTACAGACTATGTTCAGAGCCATTTTCTCTTAACTTTGGGGCGCCTAGATATTCTTTAGATTTTTTTCCATTCACTTAATATTAGAATTTCTGTATTTTACATGAGCGAGCATATTGAGTTGGTGTATATACTCCAAAGCAGAGTAGAATAGGGAATTGTATATTTTTTCTGACAGATTATATTAAGAGCAATTTTGCTTTTAACATTGGGGTGCCTAGATAATTTTTAGATTTTTTCGATTCGGGTGAAATTAGAATTTTTGTATTTTACATTAGAGAGCATGTGGAGTTGGTGTATATACTCCAAAACAGAGTAGAATAGGTCATTGTATATTTTTTCTGACAGATTATATTCAGAGCAGTTTTGTTTTTAACATTGGGGTGCTTTGATAATAGTTAGATATTTTCGATTCATGTAAAATTACAATTTTTGTATTTTTCATGAAAGAGCATATTGAGTTGGTGTATATACTACAAAACAGAGTAGAAAAGGGCATTGTATATTGTCTCTGACAGATTATACTCAGAACAATATTGTATTCAACATTGGGGTGCCTAGATAATATTTAGATTTTCTCGATTCGCTTAAATATAGAATTTCTTTATTTTACATGAGGGAGAATATGGAGTTGGTGTATATACGCAAAAACCGATTAGAATAGGGTATTGTATATTTTTTCTGACAGATTATATTCAGAGCAATTTTGTTTTTAACATAGGGGTGTCTGGATAATATTTAGATTTTATTTGATTCGCATGAAATTAGAATTTCGGTATTTTATATGAGAGCATATTGATTTGGTGTATATACTAAAAAACAGAGTAGAAAATGGCGTTGTATATTTTTTCTGACAGTTTATATTCAGAGAAATTTTTCTTTTAACATTGGGGTGCCTCGATAATATTTATATTTTTATCGATTCGCTTAAATACAGAATTTCTCTATTTTACATGAGCGAGCATATGCAGTTGGTGTATATTCTCCAAGACAGAGTCAAAAAGGGCATTGTATATTTTTTCTTACATATTATATTTAGAGGAATTTTGTTTTTAACATTGGGGTGCCAAGATAATATTTAGATATTTTCGATTCTCTTAAAGATAGAATTTCTGTATTTTACATGAGAGAGCATATGGAGTCGGTGTATATACTCCAAAACAGAGTAGAATAGGGCATTGTATATTTTTTCTGACAGATTAGATTCAGAGCAATTTTGTTTTTAACATTGGGGTGCCTAGATAATATTTAGATTTCTTCAATTCGGTTAAGTTAGAATTTCGGTATTTCACATGAGAGAGTATACTGAGTTGGTGTATATACTCCAAAATAAAGTAAAATAAAGCATTGTATATTTTTTCTAACTGACTGTATTCAGAGCCATTTTTTTAACTTTGGGGTGCCTAGATATTATTTAGATTTATTTCGATTTGCGTAAAATTAGAATTTCGGTATTTTACATGAGAGAGCATATTGAGTTGGTGTATATATTCGAAAACAGAGTAGAAAAGGGCATTGTATATTTTTTCTGACACATTGTATTCAGAGCAATTTTGCTTTTAACATTGGGGTGCCTAGATTATATGTAGATTATTTTCGATTCGCTTAAATATAGAATGTTTGTATTTTACATGAGAGAATATATGGAGTTGGTGTATGTACTCCAAAACAGAGTAGAATAGGGCATTGTATATTTTTTCTGGCAGATCATATTCAGAGCCATTTTGTTTTCAACATTGGGTTGCCTAGATAATATTTAGATTTTTTCGTTTCGGGAAAATTTAGAATTTCAGTATTTTACATGAGGGAGCACACTGAGTTGGTGTATATACTCCAAAACAGAGTAGAATAGGGCATTGTATATTTTTCTAACAGACTATATTCAGAGCCATTTTCTTTTAACTTTGGGGCGCCTAGATAATATTTAGATTTTTTTCGATTCACGTAAAATTAGAATTTCGGTATTTTACATGAGAGAGCATATGGAGTTGTTTTATATACCCCAAAACAGAGTAAAATAGGGCATTGTATAATGTTTCTGACAGATCATATTTAGAGTAATTTTGTTTTTATCATTGGGGTGCCTAGATATTATTTAGATTTCTTTAGATTCGCATAAAATAAGAATTTCGGTATTTTACATGAGAGAGCATATAGAGTTGGTGTATACACTCCAAAACAGAGTAGACAAGGACATTGTATATTTGGTAAGACAGATTATATTCAGAGCAATTTTGCTTTAAACATTGCGGTGCCTAGATAATATTTAGATTATTTTCGATTCACGTAAAATTAGAATTTCTGTATTTTACATGAGAGAGCATACTGAGTTGGTGTATATACTCCAAAACAAAGTAGAAAAGGGCATTGTATATTTTTTCTGACAGATTATATTCAGAGCAATTTTGTTTTTAACATTGGGGTGCCTAGATAATATTTAGATCTTTTCGATTCGCTTCAATATAGAATTTCTGTATTTTATAAGAGAGAGCATATTAAGTTGGTTTTTATACTTTAAAACAGAGTAGAAATGGGCATTGTATATTTTTTCTGACAGATTATATTCAGAGAAATTTTTTTTTAACATTGGGTTGCCTAGACAACATTTAGATTTATTAGATTCTGGTAAAATTTGAATTTCTGTATTTTACATGAGAGAGCATACTGAGTTGGTGTATATACTGCAAAACAGAGTAGAATAAGGCATTGTTTTTTCTCTAATAGACTATATTCAGAGCCAGGTTTTTTTAACTTTGGGGCGACTAGATATTATTTAGATTTTTTTCGATTCGCGTAGAATTAGAAGTTCGGTTTTTTACGTGCGAGAGCATATTTAGTTGGTGTATATACTGCAAAACAGAGTAGAATAAGGCATTGTATATTTTCTCTAACAGACTATATTCAGAGCCAGTTTCTTTTAACTTTGTGGAGCCTAGATATTATTTAGATTTTTTTCGTTTCACGTAAAATTAGAATTTCGGTTTTTTACATGAGAGAGCATATTGACTTGGTGTATATAATTTAAAACAGAGTAGAAAAGAACATTGTATATTTTTTCTGAACAGATTATATTCAGAGCAATTTTGCTTTTAACATTGGGGCACCTGGATAATATTTAGATTTTTTTCGATTCGCTTAAATATAGAATTTGTGTATTTTACATGAGAGAGCATATGGAGTTGGTGCATATACTCCAAAACAAAGTAGAAAAGAACATTGTATATTTCTCTGAACAGATTATATTCAGAGTAATTTTGCTTTTAACATTGGGGTGCCTGGATAATATTTAGATTATTTTTGATTCACTTAATTTAGAATTAAGTTATTTTACATGAGAGAGAATACTGAGTTGGTGTATATACTCCAAGAAAGTAGAATACGGCATTGTATATTTTCTCTAACAGACTATTTTCAGAGCCATTTTCTTTTAGCTTTGGGGTGCCTAGATATATTTAGATTATTATCGATTCACGTAAAATTAGAATTTCTCTTTTTTACATGAGAGAGCATATTGAGTTCGTGTGTATACTCCAAAACAGAGTAGAAAAGGGCATTATATATTTTTACTGACAGATTATATTCAGAGAAATTTTGCTTTTAACATTCGGTTGCCTAGATAATATTTAGATTTTTTCGATTCATGTAAAATTAGAATTTCGTTATTTTACATGAGAGAGCATCCTGAGTTGGTGTATATACTTTAAAACAGAGTAGAATAAGGCATTGTATATTTTTTCTGACAGATTATATTCAGAGCAATTTTGTTTTTAATATTGGGGTGCCTAGATTATATTTAGATTTTTTTTCAATTTGCTTAAATATAGAATTTCTGTATTTTACATGAGAGAGTATATGGAGTTGGTGTATATACTCCAAAACAGAGTAGAATAGGGCATTGTATATTTTTTCTGACAGATTATATTCAGAGAAATTTTGTTTTTAACGTTGGGTTGCCTAGATTATATTTAGATTTTTTTCGATTCACGTAAATTTAGAATTTCGGTATTTCACTTTAGAGAGCATATTCAGTTGGTGTATATACCCCAAAAAAGGGTAGAAAAGGGCATTGTATATTTTTTCTGACAGTGTATATTCAGAGCAATATTGCTGATACCATTAGGGTGCCTAAATAATATTTAGATTTTTTTTCGATTCACGTATAATTAGAATTTCGGTAGTTTACATGAGAGAGCATACTGAGTTGTTGTATATACTCCACAACAGAGTAGAATAAGGCATTGTATATTTTCTCTGACAGTGTATATTCAGAGCAATTTTGCTTTTACCATTAGGGTGCCTGGATAATATTTATATTTTTTTTGATTCACGTAAAATTAGAATTTAGGTATTTTACATGAGAGTGCAAACTGAGTTGGTGTATATACTCCAAAACAGAGTAGAATAAGGCAGTGTATATTTTTTCTAACAGACTATATTCACAGCCATTTGCTTTTTGCTTTTCGGCGCCTCGATATTATTTAGATTTTTTTCGATTCACGTAAAATTCGAATTTCGGTATTTTACATGAGAGAGCATTTTGAGTTGGTGTATATATTCGAAAACAGAGTAGAAAAGGGCATTTTATATTTTTTCTGACAGATTATATTCAGAGCAATTTTGATTTTAACATTTGGATGCCTAGATAATATTTAAAATTTTTCGATTAACGTAAAATTTGAATTTCGGTATTTTACCTGAGAGAACATACTGAGTTGGTGTATATACTCCAAAACAGAGTAGAATAAGGTATTGTATATTTTTTCTAACGGACTATATTCAGAACCATTTTCTTTTAACATTGGGGTGCCTAGATATTATTTAGATTTCCTTCGATTTCTGGAAAATTAGAATTTCAGTATTTTATATGAGAGAGCATATTGAGTTGGTGTATATAATCCAAAACAAAGTAGAAAAGGGCATTGTATATTTTTTGACAGATTATATTAATAGAAATTTGGCTTTTAATATTGGGGTGCCTAGATTATATTTAGATTTTTTCGATTCGATTAAATATAGAATTTCAGTATTTTACATTAGAGAGCATATGGAGTTGGTGTATATACTCCAAAACACAGTAGAATAGGGCATTGTATATTTTCTCTGACAGATTATATTCAGAGCAATTTTGTTTTTAAAATTGGGGTGCCTAGAAAACATTTAGATGTATTCGATTCGGGTAAAATTAGAATTTCTGTATTTTACATGAGAGAGCATCATGAGTTGGTGTATATACTCCAAAACAGAGGAGAAAAAGGCATTGTATATTATTTCTAACAGACTATATTAAGAACCAGTTTCTTTTAACTTTGGGGTGCCTAGATATTATTTAGATTTTTTTCGATTCACGTAAAATTAGAATTTCGGTATTTTACATGAGAGAGCATATTGAGTTGGTGTATATACTCCAAAACAGAGTAGATAGGGGCTTTATATATTTTTTCTGACAGATAATATTCAGAGCAATTTTGGTTAATACATTCGGGTGCCTAGATAATATTTAGATTTATTTCGATTCGCTTAAATGTAGAATTTTTGTATTTTACATGAGAGAGCATATGGAGTTGGTGTATATACTCCAAAACAGAGTAGAATAGGTCATTGTATATTTTCTCTGACAGATTATATTCAGAGCAATTTTGTTTTTATCGTTAGTGTGCCTAGATATTATTTAGATTTTTTTTCGATTCACGTAAAATTAGAATTTTGGTATTTTACATGAGAGTGCATACTGAGTTGGTGTATATACTCCAAAACCGAGTAGAATAAGGCATTGTATATTTTTTCTGACAGATTATATTCAGAGCAATTTTTCTTTTAACATTGGGGTGCCTAGATCATATTTAGATTTGTGTCGATTCCATTAAATATAGAATTTCTGTATTTTGTATGAGAGAGCATATGGAGTTGGTGTATATACTCCAAAACAGAAGAGAATAGGGAATTTTGTATTTTTTCTGACAAATTATATTCAGAGAAATTTTGTTTATAACATTGGGGTGCCTAGATAATATTTAGATTTTTTCGATTCGGGTAAAATTAGAATTTATGTATTTTACATGAACGAGCATACTGAGTTGGTGTATATACTCCAAAACAGAGTAGAATAAGGCATTGTATATGTTCCCTAACACACTATATTCAGAGCCAGTTTCTTTTAACTTTGGGACGCCTAGATATTATTTAGATTTTTTTCGATTCGTGTAAAATTAGAATTTCGGTTTTTTACGTGAGAGAGCATATGGAGTTGGTGTATATACTGTAAAACAGAGTAGAATAAGGCATTGTATATTTTCTCTAACAGACTATATTCAGAGCCAGTTTCTTTTAACTTTAGGGCGCCTAGATACTATTTAGATTTTTTTTGATTCGCGTAAAATTAGAATTTCGTTTTTTTACATGAGAGAGCATATTGAGTTGGTGTATATATTCCAAAACAGAGTAGAAAAGGGCATTGTATATTTTTTCTGAAGAGATTATACTCAGAACAATTTTGCTTTTAACATTCGGATTCCTAGATAATATTTAAAATTTTTCGCCTAGATATTATTTAGATTTTTTTCGATATGCGTAAAATTAGAATTTCGGTTTTTTACATTAGAGAGCATATTGAGTTGGTGAATATAATCCAAAACAGAGTAGAAAAGGGCATTGTATATTTTTGTCTGAACAGATTATATTCAGAGCAATTTTGCTTTTAACATTTGGGTGCCTAGATTATATTTAGATTTTTTTCAATTCACATAAAATTAGAATTTTGGTATTTTACATGAGAGAACACACTGAGTTAGTGTATATACTCCAAAACAGGGTAGAATAAGGCATTGTATATTTTTTCTGACCGATTATATTCAGAGAAACTTTCCTTTTAACATTGGGGTGCCTAGATAATATTTAGATTTTTTTCGATTCGCTTAAATATAGAATTCCTGTATTTTACATGAGAGAGCATATGGAGTTGGTGCATATATTCCAAAACAGAGTAGAATAGGGCGTTGTATATTTTTTCTGACAGATTATATTCAGAGCAATTTTGCTTTAAACACTGAGGTGCCTAGATAATATTTAGATTTTTTTTCGATTCGCTTAAATATAGAATTTCTGTATTTTACATGAGAGAGCATACTGAGTTGATGTATATACCCCAGAACAGAGTAGAATAAGGCATTGTATATCTTTTCTAACAGACTATATGCAGAGCCATTTTCTTTTAACTTTGGGGCACCTAGATATTATTTAGATTTTTTCCGATTCGCGTAAAATTAGAATTTCGGTAGTTTACATGAGAGAGCATATTTAGTTGGTGTATATACTCCAAAACAGAGTAGAAAACGGCATTGTATATTTTTTCTGACAAATTATATTCAGAGTAATTTTGCTTTTAATATTGGGGTGCCTAAAAAATTTAGATTATTTTTGATTCACGTAAAATTAGAAATACGGTATTTTACATGAGAGAGCATACTGAGTTGGTGTATATACTCCAAGAGAGTAGAATAGGGCATTGTATATTTTTTCTAACAGACTAATTTCAGAGCCATTTTCTTTTAGCTTTCGGGTGCCTAGATATTATTTAGATTTTTTTCGATTCACGTAAAATTCGAATTTCGGTATTTTACATGAGAGAGCATATGGAGTTGGTGTATATACTCCAAAACACAGTAGAATATGGCATTGTATATTTTTTCTGATAGACTATATTCAGAGCAATTGTTTTTAACATTGAAGTGCGTAGATTATATTTAGATTTTTTCGATTCGCGTAAAATTAGAATTTCTGTATTTTACATGAGAGAGCATACTGAGTTGGTGTATATACTGCAAAACAGAGTAGAATAAGGCATTGTATATTTTTTCTAACAGACTATATTGAGAGCCATTTTCTATTAACTTTGGGGTGCCTAGATATTATTTAGATTTTTTTTGATTTTCTTAAATATAGAATTTTTGTATTTTACATGAGAGAGCATATGGAGTTGCTGTGTATACTCCAAAACAGAGTAGAATAGGGCATTGTATATTTTTTCTGACAGATTATATTCAGAGCAATTTTGTTTTTAACATTTTGATGCCTAGAAAACATTTAGATTTATTAGATTCTGGTAAAATTAGAATTTCTGTATTTTACATGAGAGAGCATACTGAGTTGGTGTATATACTCCCAAACAGAGTAGAATAAGGCATTGTATATTCTTTCTCACAGATTATATTCAGAGAAATTTTGTTTTTAGCATCGGGGTGCCTAGATCATATTCAGATTTTTTTGATTTGTGTAAAATTAGAATTTCGGTATTTTACATGAGAGAGCATACTGAGTTGGTTTATATTCTCCAAAAAAAAGTAGAATAAGGCATTGTATATTTTTTCTAACAGACTATATTCAGAGCCATTTTCTTTTAACTTTCGGGCGCCTAGACATTATTTAGATTTTTTTCGATTCACATAAAATTAGAATTTCGGTATTTTACATGAGAGAGCATATTGAGTTGGTGTATATACTCCAACACAGAGTAGAATAGGGCATTGTATATTTTTTCTCAGAGATTATATTCAGAGCAATTTTGCTCTTAACATTGGAGTACCTGGATAATATTTAGATTTTTTTCGATTGACTTAAATCTAGAATTTCTATATTTTATATGAGAGAGCATATGGTGTTGGTGTACATATTCCAAAGCAAAGTAGAATAGGGCATTGTATATATTTTCTGACAGATTATATTCAGAGCAATTTTGTTTTTAACATTGGCATGCCTAGATAATATTTAGATTTTTTCAATTCGGGTAAAATTAGAATTTCTGTATTTTACATGAGAGAGCATACTTTGTTGGTTTATATACTCCAAAACAGAGTAGAATAAGGCATTGTGTATTTTTTCTAACAGATTATATTCAGAGCCATATTCTTTTATCTTCGGGGAGCCTAGATATTACTTAGAATTTTTTTGATTTGCGAAAAATTAGAATTTTGTTATTTAACATGAGAGAGCATACTGAGATGGTGTATATACTCCAAAACAGAGTAGAATAAGGCAATGTATATTTCTTTAACAGACTATATTCAGAGAAATTTTCTTTTAACGTTGGGGCGCCTAGATATTATTTAGATTTATTTCGATTCTCATAAAATTAGAATTTCGATATTTTACATGAGATTGCATATTGAGTTGGTGTATATACTCCAAGACAGAGTAGAATAGGGCATTGTATATTTTCTCTGACAGATTGTATTCAGAGCAATTTTGTTTTTAACATTGGGGTGCCTAGATAATATTTAGATTATTTTCGATTCGCTTAAATATAGAATTTCTGTATTTTACATGAGAGAGCATATAAAGTTGGTGTATGTACTCCAAAACAGAGTAGAAAAGGGCATTGTATATTTTTTCTGACAGAGTATATTCAGAGCAAATTTGCTTTTAAACCTGGGTTGCCTAGATAATATTTAGATTTTTTTCGATTCACGTGAAATAAGAATTTTGTTATTTTACATGAGAGAGCATATGGAGTTGGTGTATGTAATCCAAAACAGAGTAGAATAAGGCATTGTATATTTTTTCTAACAGGCTATATTCAGAGCCATTTTTGTTTAACTTTGGGGTGCCTAGATATTACTTAGATTTTTTTCGATTCACGTAAAATTAGAATTTCGATACTTTACATGAGAGAGCATTTTGAGTTGGTGTATATACTACAAAACATAGTAGAAAAAAGCATTGTATATTTTTTCTGACAGATTATATTCAGAGCTATTTTGCTTTTAACGTTGGGGTGCCTAGATAATATTTAGATTTTTTTCGATTCGCTTATATATAGAGTTTTTGTATATTACATGAGAGAACATATCAAGTTGGTGTATATACTCCAAAACAGAGTAAAATAGGGCATGGTATAATTTTTCTTACAGACTATATACAGAGCAATATTGTTTTTATCATTGGGGTGCCTAGATAATATTTAGATTTTTTTGACTCCGGTAAAATTAGAATTTCTGCATTTTACATGAGAGAGCACACTGAGTTGGTGTATATACTCCAAAACAGAGTAGAATAAGGCAGTGTATATTTTTTCTAACAGACTATATTCATAGCCATTATCTTTTTACTTTTGGGTGCCTAGATATTATTTAGATTTTTTTCGATTAGCGTAAAATTAGAATTTCGGTATTTTACATCAGAGAGCACACTGAGTTGGTGTATATACTCCAAAACAGAGTAGAATAAGGCATTGTATATTTTTTAGGACAGCGTATATTCAGAGCAATTTTGCTTTTAACATTAAGGTGCCTATATAATATTTAGATTTTTTTTGATTCGCTTAAATATAGAATTTCAGTATTTTACATGAGAGAGCATATGGAGTTGGTGTATATAGTCCAAAGCAGAGTAGAATAGCGTATTGTATATTTTTTCGGACAGATTATATTCAGAGAAATTTTGTTTTTAACATTGGGGTGCCTAGATCATATTTAGATTTTTTCGATTAGGGTAAAATTAAAATTTCGGTATTTTACATGAGAGAACATACTGAGTTGGTGTATATACTCCAAAACAGAGTAGAAAAGGACATTGTATATTTTTTCTGAGAGATTATATTCAGAGCAATTTTACTTTTATTATTCGGTTGCCTAGATAATATTTAGATTTTTTTCGATTCACATAAAATTAGAATTTTGGTATTTTACATGACCGAGCATACTGAGTTTGTGTATATACACCAAAACATAGTTTAAAAGGGCATTGTAAATTTTTTTTTCACAGATTATATTCAGAGCAATTTTGCTTTTAACATTGGAGTATCTGGATAATATTTAGATTTTTTTCGATTCGCTTAAATATAGAATTTCTGTATTTTATATGAGAGAGCATATGGTGTTTTTTTATATACTCTAAGAAAGAGTAGAATAGGCCATTGTATATTTTTTCAGATAGATTATATTCAGAGCAATTTTGTTTTTAACATTGGGGTGGCTAGATAATATTTAGATTTTTTAAATTTGGGTAAAGTAAAAATTTTTGTATTTTACATGAGAGAGCATACTGAGTTGGTGTATATACTCCAAAACAGAGTAGAATAAGGCATTGTATATTTTTTCTAAGAGACTATATTCAGAGCCATTTTCTTTTAATTTTGGGGCGCCTAGATATTATTTAGTTATTTTTCGATTCACGTAAATGTAGAATTCCGTTATTTTGCATGAGAGAGCATATAGAGTTGGTGTATATACTCCAAACCAGAGTACAAATGGGCGTTGTATATTTTTTCTGACAGACCATATTCAGAGCAATTTTGCTTTTAACATTGGGGTGGCTAGATAGTATTTAGATTCTTTTCGATTCGCTTCATTATAGAATTTTTTTATTTTACATGAGAGAGCACATATAGTTGGTGTATATAATCCAAAATAGATTAGAATAGGGCATTGTATATTTGTTCTGACAGATTATATTCAGAGCAATTTTGTTTTTAACATTGGGGTGCCTAGATAATATTTAGATTTTTTCGATTCGGGTAAATGTAGAATTTCTGTATTTTAAATGAGAGAGCATACTGAGTTGGTGTATATACCCCAAAACAAAGTAGAATAAGGCATTGTAAATTTTGTCTAACAGACTATATTCAGAGCCATTTTCTTTTAACTTTGGGGCGCCTAGATATTATTTAGATTTTTTTCGATTCACGTAAAATTAAAATTTCGGTATTTTACATAAGAGAGCATATGTAGTTGTATATACTCCAAAACAGAGTAGAATAGGTCATTGTATATTTTCCCTTACAGATTATATTCAGCGCAATTTTGCTTTTAACATTGGGGTGCCTAGATAATATTTAGATTTTTTTCGATTCTGTTAAATATAGAATTTCCGTATTTTACATGAGAGAGAATATGGAGTTGGCGTATATACTCCAAAACAGAGTAGAATAGGGCATTGTATATTTTTTTTTTACAGATTATATTCAGAGCAATTTTGTTTTTAACATTGGGGTGCCTAGATCATATTTAGATTTTTTCGATTCGGGTAAAATTAGAATTTCTGTATTTTACATGAGAGAACATAGGGAGTTGGTGTATATACTCCAAAACAGAGTAGAATAAGGTGTTGTATGTTTTTTCTAACAGACTATATTCAGAGCCATTTTCTTTAAACTTTGGGCACCTAGATATTATTTAGATTTTTTTCGATTCGCGCCAAATTAGAATTTCGGAATTTTACGTGAGAGAGCATATTGAGTTGGTGTATATACTACAAAACAGAGTAGAAAAGGGCACTGTATATTTTTTCTGACAGATTATATTCAGAGCAATTTTGCTTTTAACATTCGGGTGCCTAGATAATATTTAAATTTTTTTTCCATTCACGTAAAATTAGAATTTCGGTATTTTACATGAGAGAGCACAATGAGTTGGTGTATATACTCCAAAACAGAGTAGAATAAGGCATTGTATATTTTTTATGACAGATTATATTGAGAGCAATTTTGCTTTTAACATTGGGGTGCCTAGATTATATTTAGATTTTTGTCGATTCGCTTAAATATAGAATTTCTGTATTTTACATGAGAGAGCATATGGAGTTGGTGTATATACTCCAAAACAGAGTAGAATAGGGCACTGCATATTTTTTCTGACAGATTATATTCAGAGCAATTTTGTTTTTAACATTGGGGTGCCTAGAGTATATTTAGATTTTTTCGATTTGGGTAGCATTAGAATCTGTATTTTACATGAGAGAGCATACTGAGTTGGTGTATATACTCCAAAACAGAATAGAATAAGGCATTGTATATTTTTTCTAACAAACTATATTCAGAGCCATTTTCTTTTCACTTTGGGGCGCCTAGATACTATTTAGATTTTTTTCGATTCACGTAAATTTCGAATTTCAGTATTTTACATCAGAGAGCATACTGAGTTGGTATATATACTCCAAAACAGAGTAGAATAAGGCATTGTATATTTTTTCTGACAGCGTATATTCAGAGCAATTTTGCTTTTAACATTAAGGTGCCTAGATAATATTTAGTTTTTTTCAATTCGCTTAAATATAGAATTACTGTATTTTACATGAGAGAGCATATGGAGGTGGTGTATATACTCCAACACAGAGTAGAATAAGTCATTGTATATTTTTTCTGACAGATTTTGTTCAGAGCAATTTTGTTTTTAATATTCAGGTGCCTAGATCATATTTAGATTTTTTCGATTCGGGTAAAATTAGGATTTCTGTATTTTACATGAGAGAGCATACGGAGTTGCTTTATATACTCCAGAACAGAGTAGAATAAGGTATTGTATATTTTACCTAACAGACTATATTCTGAGCCATTTTCTTTTAGCTGTGGGAGGCCTAGATATTATTTAGATTTTTTTCGATTCGCGTAAAATTAGAATTTCTGTATTTTACATGAGAGGGCATATTTAGTTGGTGTATATACTGCAAAACAGAGTAGAAAGGGGCAATTTATATTTTTTATGACAGATTATATTCAGAGCAATTTTCCTTTTAACATTGGGGTGCCTAGATAATATTTAGATTTTTTTCGATTCACGTAAAATTAGAATTTTGGTAGTTTACATGCGACAGCATACTGAGTTGGGGTATATACTCCAAAAAAGAGTAGAAATAGGCATTGTATATTTTGTCTTAGAGACTATATTCAGAGACGGTTTCTTTTAATTTTGGGGCACCTAGATAACACTTAGATTTTTTCAATTCACGTAAAATTAGAATTTCCGTATTTTACATGAGAGAACATATTGAGTTGGTGTATATACTCCAAAACAGAGTAGAAAAGGACATTGTATATTTTTTATGACAGATTATATTCAGAGCAATTTTACTTTTATTATTCGGTTGCCTAGATAATATTTAGATTTTTTTCGATTCACGTAAAATTAGAATTTCGGTATTTTACATGAGAGAGCATATTGAGTTGGTGTATATACTCCAAAACAGAGTAGAGTAAGGCATTGTATATTTATTCTGACAGATTATATTCAGAGCAATTTTGCTATTAACATTAAGGTGCCTAGATAAAATGTAGATTTTTTTCGATTCGCTTAAATATAGAATTTCTGTATTTTACATGAGAGAGCATATGGAGGTGGTGTATATACTCCAACACAGAGTAGAATAGGGCATTGTATATTTTTTCTGACAGATTATATTCTGAGCAATTTTGTTTTTAATATTGGGTTGCCTAGATCGTATTTAGATTATTTCTATTCGGGTAAAATTAGAATTTCTGTATTTTACATGAGAGAGCATACGGAGTTGCTGTATATACTCCAAAACAGAGTAGAATAAGGTATTGTATATTTTAACTAACAGACTATATTCAGAGCCATTTTCTTTTAGCTGTGGGAGGCCTAGATATTATTTAGATTTTTTTCGATTCGCGTAAAATTAGAATTTCGGTATTTTACATGAGAGGGCATATTTAGTTGGTGTATATACTGCAAAACACAGTAGAAAAGGGCATTGTATATTTTTTTATGACAGATTATATTCAGAGCAATTTTCCTTTTAACATTGGGGTGCCTAGATAATATTTAGATTTTTTTGATTAGGGTAAAATTAGAATTTCGGTATTTTCCCTGAGCGAGCATACTGAGTTGGTGTATATAATCTAAAACTAAGTAGAATAAGGCATTGTATATTTTTTCTAGCAGTCTTTATTCAGTCCTGAATGTAATAAAATCTATTTTATTATTGAGCTATTCTACCAAAAGTATTAAAACATGTAGTTAAACTCCCAGTAAACACTATTTTTACCCAAATCACAAACTGCCAAACCCTTAAGTGTTGAGCTCCCAAGGGGAATTAGGAACCCTCCTGTGGCATTCCTCTTCTAAACGTCTGCTGAACAAAAGTTGATGTTGCATTTTCAAAGAGCCCAAATGGATTACTTTTATGAAGTTTGGGGCAAATGAATTACACATATATATAACCCTCCCTCAACACCCAGAAGGTATGCGGACATGCAGAATTCAAAAGTCTGAGGGTGACTGTGCTCAGGGGGTGAAGGGATGCTTAGAAACCACCTCTTTGAGGAGGAAGGCAGGACGTTCAATAAGAGCGGGTGGCTACCAAAGAACTAAATTTTAACGCAACAAAGGTGAGTCCATCTCCCCGCAACCACAGGCATCCAACCCAGGAACACCTGGCTCCGCCTGGATGGCTGAGGTGCAGCTGGAGGGGGACTGAAAGGGTCAGACCACGGGATTGTTTTCCACTTTGGGCTTTTACACAGCAGTTTTGAAGACAAAAGGGCTTTTCAGCTAGGTTTGGTTCACGGTTCCCCTCCTCCCAGGCCCAAGCTTGGTCCCCAATGTCCCCAGCAATGCTTTGGACGTCCCTCACTTTGCTGTTTTTTTGGGGGGCCACTGCCCACCCCTAGGTTGCGTGCTGTCCCTCCTAGAGAGAGGTGGATGGCCATGACATTCCAGGGAGGAAAAAGGGAGGGGCGAAGGGGCAACGACACCCTTCTAAAGTTTCACCCCTGAAAGGCATCCCACTCTGCCCAGGAGGCGCCCTCAGGCTACAACCTTCCCGTGAGCCTCCTCCCTTTGCCCCGCCCCTCAGCATGGGGGAGGGGCGCTGTGCAGCCGGCGCTCTCTGATTGCCTGCCGCGTCAGGGTTCCACGCCGGGATTGTGCTGTGGGCAGCTGTCGGAGCCTGCGTGCACAACGTGGAGAACCAGCGTTGGGAGTTGCTGGAAGTTGGAGGCGAGGGAGCGGTCACTCGCAATGAGCGCGGGCGGCACTGGGCGCAAGGTGGAGAGCAGTCCCTAGTCTAAGACTTTCCGTCGCCCTCCCGCACCGCCAGTACCACGGACTCCACCCTGCCGCAGCCCCTCGGCGATGCGGTGCAGCTGCCACTCGACCAAGTGGGTTCAGGTACCACGAGGCACCGAGGCGTCGGGCACGCACCCTCGCTGCCCTTTGTGGCCATGGTGCCAACAGACCGGGGGCCTGGGAGAGGGGTGGGGACTGGGGCCCGCCACTGCTGGAAGGGAGGGGAAGACAAGCCTGTCCCAGTGACCTCTAACTTCCGCTGGCCTCCTCTCTGCCTCCATGCCTCTGGGGCATGCGCCCCAGACCCCCATCCGTCGCCCAGGGCCGGGGTGATCCAGGGGTAGGTGCTGGCGACAGTCTCGGGGAGGGTCTTCATGTAGACTTGAGGGTGTGCGTGCTGGTCCCTGCCCTCTGCCGCAGTGGGGCTGGGACTCAGCTGTTGGGTCCCTTCGGGTGCACAGGCTGGGATGTAGACGGAGCAGAAGTCTGTGCTCCGGAGAGGCCGGCGTGGTAGTGCCTGCCTGGCAGGTGGCTCTGAACGACCCCCGGAAAGGCTGAGGCGTGGGTCTAGGCGTGAACGGTGCATTAGAGATGGTGTCCATGAGTGCGAGGGGCACAAAGAAAGCCCCATTTCCACAGTAGAGTTCTGACTCCACTTCTAAAATAGTTTTCTGCACGCCTCTGTACCTCATAAATCTATTTTATTATTTTTTGCAATGGAAAAAAAAGCTCTGTTTTTGTAAAAAAAAAAAAAAAAAATTTTCTATTAGGCCTAGAAAGAAACTTAAAAAGTGTTTCTTCTTTTATCTAATCGGAACTTGTCTATGTGCACACACCCGTGTGACAGAAAGAGCCAGGGAGAGAGGGAGGGAGAGGAGGTGAAGGCAAGAAGAGAGAGAGCGATTAAAAAGCAAGTGCACTGTGGCAAGCTCGTCTGGACTAAGTGAGAAGCAGGCGGTTGTGGTGATGAGATAGGAGCTCGGAATGCTTCCTGGTACCAAGACTGTCATAAGTGGAATTGGGGTCTGAAAAAGTGACAGCAAAATTCAGCGTTCCTTTGACAACCACTCAGAAAATAGAATGTGAGGAAGCAGGAGGAAGGGAAGGTGTGGGGCCAGCCATGAGAATGCACCCCGCTGCTCCACGGATGCCTAGAAATGCTGGTCACTTATAGGGCACAGGTGATGGGAAGTCTGGACTGGTGGCAGTAGTGCTGCCAAGCCATGTAGCCTGCTCTCTCAAGGGTGAATGTTCTTGCATAAGTAGTGGGGAAGATTATTCCCTAGTTTATATAGGCCCCATTTGTCCTAGACACAGATTTTAATGTTCTCAGGTGATCGCTTGCTTGATTGTCTGTGTAAAAGATCAGCAATCCTTTTTTTTTTCTGGAAAGGTCTAGGCAGTAAATATTTTAGGCTTGGAAGCCCATATGGTCTCTGTCACAGCTACTCATCTCTGAGGTTGTGGTGTGAAAGCAGCCATAGAAATGGGTAATAAAGGAGTGGGGCTGAGTTCCAAAGTACTTTTATGAGAACTGAAAATTGCATTTTATGTAATTGTTGACATGTCCCAAAATATTGTTACTTTTTTGAATTCTTTCACATTCGTGGCTCATGAGCTGTCTGACAAGAGACGACAGGCAGGAATTGGTGGATGGGCCATGGTTGCCCAAACCCTGTGTCCAAATCATGGCATTGTACAAGCAGGAGGGATCTCTGACCCTCTCTTTTTTTCCTCTTTCCTTCTTTTCAGTTTCTCATTGTGCTGATTTGGAAACCAGAAATCGAAAGCTCTGGGAAGTGAACTCTTTCTGACTTAACCTGTTAGTGGCAGTGTTAGGATAAAATTTCAGGTCTCAAGGAGCACTTCTTAGAGCCCAGATCAGACTGAATGCTGCTTTTGTGATTGCAGAAGGCATACCATCCTCTGGTACACTAGCTCCTTAGCGTCACCCTGAATCTGAAACTTAGTTCTTCATAAAGTCTTTTGTTCTATGATTCCTCAGTGCATCATTTGCTAATTTGCGCCAGTTATTCTGTTTAACACAACTGAGATATAGACATAAGCAAAGTTCCTACCCTTTAGGAACTCACTTCTTCAGGGCCTGGTTTTGATAATCCAGACAAAGCTACTTAAATGTAGTTTTATCCTTAAAAGCAAAATCGGCTGCACTTATGTAAGTTACAATAATAATTAGAATTTAGGAAAAATCCATTCTTAAAACAAGAAGGCAAAGAGAATAAAAAATAAACATCCAAGTCACCCTCTGACTGTGCGTTGGTTTTAAAACAACAAGACTATTATTTTAAGTGAACACAAGGAAAATTTTGCTACCAAGCGAGTACAATTTCTAACAGGTGATACATCGACTCCTCTAATTCCAGACATTTCCAAAAGTGCCCTTACTACCTACATTACTTCCTTCTGTAAAGCTCTACTGATTAAGACTTTATCTTTTGTGGTTGGATTTTTGCTTTTGGAATTACAATTCCAAAATTTTTCTTTGGGAATGAATGTCTCCCCATGTTTGCCAGGGTAGTCTCCAAAGCCTGACCTTATGATCTGCCTACCTGAGCTGCCCAAAGTACTGGGATTACCGATGTGAGCCACCACACTGGGCATTTTTTTTTTAATTACACTGAAGACTTTTGAAAGGGTTGTGTGTTGTATGAACTCCCTCCTCACCCAATTCTCATGGATGGGAAAATGCTGCTGCTTCATTTTAAAGCTAATGAGCTGCATGAACAGGAACTTCTAATTAACAATTCAAACTGATTAGCTCCTGTCCCTGAAGGCTGGAGAACACGGGAACTGCTATCCCATCTGAATACAATCCAAAGGCAAAAGGCTGTGGCCAAGTTGAAATAATGGGGCAGATAGAAGCGATAAAGACTGGAGCTGGGAGTGGCCTGTACTTCAAGTTAAGCCAAACAAAGGTGTTTGCATGTTTTATATGGGCCAAATAGGAATTCCATAATCGAGAAAACCATTGATTTTAAGGAGGACGCTGCCCTGAAAAGCTTTCTGCCAGGGGTAAGGAAGAGGCTGCCCAGGACCCCCAGAGGCAGGTGGTAGGAGGGCTCTTAGTGGCTTCCTAGAAACTGTATTACCTGAGGTAGTGAACTGCTGTCAGAGATCCCTACCAGGAGAATTTCTCAGGAACGCATGAGAAAGGGCCCAAAACTGCATGACTGCTCCTAAAATGTGACACCATAATACAGCTGAACTATTCAATAAAGCCCTATCTGTTCCTCTGTCTCTCCTTTCTCCCTGCCCCTATCCAACCCTAGAAGAGCCAGAAAGCACTGCTAAGAAGTGAGGGTGGGTGGTCATAAACAAACACACTGCCCTCCTTTCCCTTCCCACTGTGGGTTTCTCAGGCTGAGGCTGTCACAGAGGAGGAGGGATGAAAATTGTTCTCGTTGATATTTTATCATGAACATTTATGAACGTACAACAAAGTTGAAAAAACTTTACAGTGAACACTTTAACTGTATCTTCACCAACTTGGAGTCTTGTTTTATCTCATGTCCATCCATAGATCCATCTTTCTATCCATCCAGTAATCCATCATAGTTTTTAGGCATTTTAAAGTAAATTGCAGACATCAGTAACTCAACGTGCATTAACTAGAATTTGGTACCTTTTTTTTTTCCTTTGTGTAAAGTTTACAAATGATGAAATGCAAAAATTTTAAGTATGTATTTACCGAATTTTGACAATAGTATACATACGTGTAACCCAAAACTCTATCAAATAAAGAACAGTACAATAATCCCTGATATGGTTTGGCTGTGTCCTCACCCAAATCTCTTCTTAAATTGTAGCTCCCAGAATTCCCACGTGTTGTGGGAGGGACCTGGTGGGAGAGAATTTAATCATGGTGACAGTTTCCCCCATACTGTTCTTGTGATAGTGAATAAGTCTCACAAGAGCTGATGCTTCTATAAGAGGAAAGCCCTTTTGCTTGTTTCTCATTTCTCTCTTGTCTGCCACCATGTAAGATGTCCCTTTGACTTTCTGCCGTGATGATGAGGCCTCCCCAGCCAGGTGCAACTGTGAGTCCCTTAAACCTTTTTTGAATAAAGTACCCAGTATCAGGTATGTCTTTATCAGCAGTGAAAAAACGGACTAATACAATCCCAGAAAGTTTCCTCATGACTTGTCTCAGTCTCCAGCTCTGTACCCTTGGATTTTTTTCATTGTAGACTAAGTTTGCCAACTTTAGAAATTCCACATAACTTGAATCATGTTGTGATAACCCTATATATAAGGCTCCCTTCAGTCCACAAAATAATTTTTATATTTATCAGTCAGGTTACACATATCAGTATCTCTTTCATTTTTATTGCTGAGTAGTATTTCATGCTATGAAATAACGTAGTTCGCTACCTGATCCTCTATTTGTGGTCACCAGAAATATTTTCAACTTTTGATTATTATGAGTAAAGCTATTGTGGTCTTCTATAAGTATTTTTATTAACATGTATTTTCACTAATTGGGGTAGATTCCTAACTCGGAAATTTATTATAGATGAGATGTATATTCGTTCTATAAGAAAATTCCAGAAATTTGACAAAGTAGTTGTACTGTTTTATAGTCCCATTAGCAATAGTTATAGTTGTGCTGTATTCTTGCCAACATTTGGTGTTTAGTCTTTCCCAACCTAGTTATTTTGTGGGGTGTGTAGTAGTATCTCACTGTGGTTTTAATCTGCATTTCCTTGATGTTAACCATTTTGTCCCACTTGTATATTATCTTTGCAAAGTGGCTCCCCAAATTTTTTCCCCTTCTAAACAGTAATTGTTCTCTTTTTTTCTTTTAGTTGTTCTGTCATCCAGGCTGGAAGGCAATGGTGCAATCTTGGCTCACTACAGCCTCTGCTTCCTGGGCTCAAGCGATCCTCCCACCTCAGTCTCCCAATTAGCTGATACCAGGCTAACTTTTTGTATTGATATTAGCCAACATACAAGGCTAATTTTTTGTACTTATACTAGGTATCAGGGTCTCACCATGTTGCCCAGACTAGTCTCAAACTCCTGGCCTTAAGCCATTCATCCTCCTCGGCCTTTCAAAGTACTGGCACTACAGGTGTGAGCCACTGTGCCCAGCCTTATTTTCAGGTTATAAAACTGCTTTCTATATTCTGGAAATCAGGCTCTTTACTGAAAATAGATTTATGAGCATTTTCTGTCAGGCTGTGGCTTGCATATTCTTTTGTTTAATGTATCTTTTAATTTTCCCGGACACATTTTCTGCAAAATTCGTGTTAGTTTTTGTTGTATTTTTCAGATACTTTGTTCATTTCATCTAAGTTGCAGAATTTGTCACCATGACGTTGTTTATGATAGTCTCTTATTATCCTTTTCACGTCTGCAGGATCTGTAGTGATAGTTTCACTTCGCTTTCACTTCTGATATTGATACTGACAATTTGTGTTTCCTCTCTTTTTTTCATGATCAGAGTAGCTTAAGGTTTATTAATGTTGATATTTTAAAACAACCAGCTTCTTTGCTTTGTTAGTTTTCTCTATTATTTTGTCTGTCTTCAATTTGGTTTATCTCTGCACTTTTACCTTTATTGTTTCCTTCTTACTACTTCGTTGGAGTTTTCTTTGCTGTGTGTGTGTGTGTGTGTGTGTGTGTGTGTGTGTGTGTGTGTTTTCAATCTTCTTTAGGTGAACATTTACGTCATTGATTTTAGACCTTTCTCTTTTTCTTCTATTGCAGTATAAGCATGTACGGCTATACTTCCCTCTGGGAACTCCCATAGCTGTAATTCATAAGTGTTGGCATGTTGTATTTTGATTATCCCTTAGAATAAAATATTTTATATTCTACCTTTTGCTTTCTTCTTGGGCTTGTGTATTATATTTAATCTCCAAGTACTTGGAGCTTTCCTAGTTCTCTTATTGTTAATTTCTGTTTTAATCCTATTGTGGTCAGGTAACATACACTGCATGAATTCAATTTGATTTAATCTATTCAGTCTTGTTTTACGACCTAGCATGTGACCTATCCTAGTGAACACTACATGTACTTGAAACATACAGTATTCTGTGGTTATTGGGTGTCGTCTTCCATTGGTTTGTTTAAGATGGTGGAGAGTGTTGTTCAGGTCATCTGCATCTTGACTAAGATTTTGTCTAGTTTATCTATCAACTGCTTGGGAGATGGGTATTAAAATCACCAATCAAAATTGTGGATTGTTTGTTTATTCCTTTAGTTCAATTTTGTTTTGTGCAAATTGATGCACAAATTATTTTTAATCCATTTTTTTTGATGAAATGACTCTTCTGTAATCATGAACTATCCCTCTTTATCTTTGGAAATACTGTTTTGACTTAAGCATATTTTATTTGGTATTAATATAGCTTCTTCACACTTCCATTGCTGACTGTTTGCATAGTATATCATTTTAAATGTACTCATTTAGGGTCAGGTACAGTGGCTCACACCTGCAATCCCAGCACTTTGGGAGGCTGAGGCAGGTAGATCACTTGAGGTCAAAAGTTTAGGACAAGCCTATCCCATGCAGTGAAACCCCAGCTTTATTAAAAATACCCCAACATTTAGCTAGGCATCATGGCAGGTTTCTGTATTCCCGGCTACTCAAAAGGCTGAGGCAGGAGAATTGCTCGAACCCAGGAGGCGAAGTTTACAGTGAGCAGAGATTGCACCACTGTACTCCAGCCTAGGGGATAGAGTAGGACACTGTCTTAAAAAAATTCAAATGTACTTATTTAGACCTACGTATATTTGTCTTCTTTTTTTCTATTCAAAGTGTGTATTTCATATACAGCACTGGGTCTTGTGGGTTTTTTAAATCAATTCTGGCAATGTCTGCACTTTAATTGGAGTATGTGGTATGATTCAATAACATTTAACGTTATTAAATATAGATTTATTAGTGGTCGAATGATGTAATTGGATTCAAGCTTACAATTTAATGGTTTGTTTCATTATTTTGTTTGTTTTCGTTTGCATCCCCTTCCCCACTTTTTGTCCTGTCCCTTTTCTCCTGATGTCTTTTGGACTCTTTAAATACTTTTAAAATTTCATTTTAAAGTATCCATGACTTATTAGATGTAGTGGTTGAATATTCCTTATCTGAATTCCTTGGGACTAGAAGTGTTTTGGATTTTAAACTTTTTTCATATTTTGGAACATTTACATATACATAAAGAGATCTCTTAAAGATATAACTGAAGTCTAAACACAAAATTCACCTATGTTTACGTACACCTCATACACATAACGCAAATAAAATTTTACATATTTTTAGCAATTTTGTGCACGAATCAAAGTTTGTATACATTGAACCATCAGAAAGCACACATATCGCTATCTCAGCCATCGATGTGGATGAATTTCAGATCTTGGAATATTTTGGATTTTGGGGTTTATGGATCCGAGATGCTCAACCTCTACCTGTTTTCATTGTTGATTATTTTATGTGTTAAAATATGTAAAAAAGGGTTAAGTTTTCAGCTGAATGAGATTTTGGAGTTTGGAAATTAAACTAAACAGGATTTTTCTTAAGTTCCAGGATACAGGTGCAGAATGTGTAGGTTTATTATATAGGTATATGTGTACCATGGTGCTTTGCTGCACCTATCAACCGTTCATCTAGGTTTTAAGCTTCACATGCACTAGCTATTGGTCCTAATGGTCTCCCCGTCTCACCCTCCTCTGACCCCCAACTGGCCCCAATGTGTGTTGTTCCCTCCCTGTGTCCATGTGTTCTCACTGTTCGACTCCCAATTATGAGTGAGAAAGTGTGGTGCTTGGTTTTCTGCTCCTGTTTTGAACTAGACAGAATTTCTTAATATCTTAAATTGCTCAGTGAAATAGAAAATATCAAAGATTCTACCCAACAGGTGGGTAAGAATGAGTCCACGTAGCAACTTTGATAAAGTGAAGGGAAATAACAAACCATTTCTGATTGCTCCCTGCCACAGCCAGTGCATTCAACCTTTTTACTGTCCTTTTATTATTTTTCATTGTTCTTACAGTCATTATTATTTTTCCCCAAATGAAAAAATAAAAGTGGTGGGATTGATAGTGAGGAAACAAAGGCTGACAGCTGCCCATACACCTGAGTTTAACTTTTGAGAAATATAGTCAACATGATGATTTTCACACAGGGCTAGTAGGCCTTCTGCATCTGTTATAATTCCTGTTATGTTGTGGACAGAAAATAAATTTTTCTCTCCATGGGAACCTGTTAGTGATACTTGAGAACAATGTCAACTGTAGACCAAAACCGAATACAAGTGGAAATATTGTTTCATTTTTTTTTGCAGTATTCCTTTTTTAAGACCTGAGATAGGAGGATAAAAAAGGAAAGAACTATTGACATGTGCTACAACATGGCTGAATATCAAAAACATTTTCTTGACTAAAAGAAACCTTACATATGGAGTGATCACAATATAATTCTATTTCTATCAAACTTTAAAATCTGTGATGAAAGAATATTTAAAAGTATATTTGGGTTCGGGACCGACTAAGAGGAGGCAAAACTGAACTTTTTACTCTCTGTTGTGATCCAAAACCCATGCTATAAACTTTGTACACAGTATCTCATTTAATCCTCAAAATCACCCTAACAGGTAGTTACTGTCACTTCCCCTGCTTCAAACAAAACATAAAGCTCAGAGAATCCAGGTACTGTGTTTTTTTTGTTTTTTTGGTTTTTTTTGAGACGGAGTTTCGCTCATGCCACCCAGGCTGAAGTGCAATGGCGTGATCTCAGCTCACTGCAAGCTCCGCATTCTGGGTTCAGGAAATTCTCGTGCCTCAGCCACCCAAGTAGCTGGGACTACAGGAACGCACCACCATGCCCAGCTAATTTTTTGTATCTTTAGTAGAGATGGGGTTTCACCATGTTGACCAGGATGGTCTCGATCTCTTGACCTCGTGATCCACCTGCCTCAGCCTCCCGAAGTGCTGGGATTACAGGTGTGAGCCACCATGCCTGGCCCGGTACTGTGTTTTACACCTACTTTGAAGTCACCAATTCCTAAAGTTCTATAAAATGTTCTAAATAAAAATGAATAAAGTAGGCAAAAAAGACCATGTAAATAGCATTTCTACAAATATCTCCTAAGACAATTTTCACATCGATGTCCAAAGACATTTACAAGAACGTTTTCCACAACACTGTTTAAAATAATAGAAAACTACAAGCAACTAAATGTCCATGGAAGAGTTAGATTCTTTCTCTTATTTCCGTATAATGCAATACTGTTCTGATGTAGAGATGTCATATTCATTTTTAAAAATTACATTCACCTTCTTCTCATGGATCCAAGGAGATATGTTAGAGAATATCTATTGCATTTGGACATAAACATAAATACAAAGGAAATAGTAGGGGCTCTCTACAAGTGGTTATATATTGGAAGAGGAAGAAGAGAAAAATAAAAGGGATCATGAACTTTGTATATGCTTTGGTAGTGTCTGGTTTGGTATATAACTTGAATTTTTTCATAAATATATTTTACAGTCTGCATAATTACTAGGTAAGAAGACAAGTAAGTCACTTTAGTAAAAGTTCTTCCAATTACTGCAACTGATTTCTATAGCTAGAATGTTCCCAGAACCTGAAAAGAGGAAGCACTATAAATGGAAGGCAGAAATACTGACACTAGAGGGCCAGAGCTGGAGAGGGTGGATCTAATGCAGCAAATCCATCAGCAGTTCTCATCGCCATCTTTGAGAAACCTCACAATTTTCCGTGCGTAATAAATGAGTTAAATTGAAAACAAATCCATGACAGTGGTGCATGAGAAAGGTTACATGTGTCCCGAATAATAAAGTCTGCGCACAATATAAATTAAAACATACCATTTTACATTCATAAGATTGACAAACAAAAAGTAAAAGCCTAGGAATATCAAGTGAAGCCAAACACAAAACAAGTTTCCCCACATTTCCTGTGGGAATACAAATTGTTACAACTACTTTAAACAATTGGAAATTCATAGTAAAAATGAAGACAAGCCTCCCCTACAACTTACCAATCCCTCTTCTGGGAACACAGTAAGAGAGATTCTTCCCAAGAAACCTGTAAACAAATGTATATGGCACTATGCATGTAATTGTACATCGTCGTATTTCCATATGGTAAAGTATTATTCGGCAGGGAAAGTAAGTAGACCAGAGGTAGACATTTCAATATCAATAAGTTTTAGAAAAATAAAATGGAGTATAGGAAGCTGCAACTATATCTGTAATGCTTTGTTTTGCCAGGAAAATAAAGGGACACGTGGGGAGGACAAAGGACAACAAAAACTAAACAATCTGAAACACATGCAGAAAAATACCCATATTTTAAAATTTTCCATTGCTGCTTATATTAGTTTCTGTCCTTTCTATACGCTTAAGTACTTGATAATCAAGAAAATATAAAAGGCATAGGAAAAAGTATTCTGAGAAAATACATCGAAAGGTTTATGGTTATTAGATTTGGTAAGATTTTAAATGACTTTAATTTTCTTTGTTATATCTCTCTATATGTCCTAGTCATACCATATTAAATGTGTATTTCATTTATGACAATAAAAATGTATTGTTTAAAAACTCATATATATGCAGTTTTATCTGACATATGATGAAACTCTACGAAACATAGATTCAGCAAAAATACTGAGAACAAGAACAAAAATAATGATATTAAGAGTTGTTGACTTTTGGATGGAGCTATGAGTGACTTTACATTTATCTCTAAACTCGATTTTTCTATAGTGGGCAAATAAAATATTTGTGAAAGCTAGATTAAATAGAAAGCTATAGGTTTTAAATGAAAAGGAATTCAAATAATTTTCCAGCATGATAAAATGTTCATATTCCTAAATATGAACTACTTTACAAAAGCACCAGTGATTTTAAAGAAACATTAGATGATTTTTAAAGGAAGTCAGTTATGATACTGCAGTTTATAGTGATACTGAGTGTTTGCTAGCTCCACTAATCAGGATATTAAGTTAATAGTATATAATATGCCATAAAGAAATTATAGGAGCAGAGGTTACTGCAAAAGGAGAACACAATGATTTTAAGTGGGCTGGTGACCTGAATTTCTTCCAGGGAGGGGAAACATCAGAGTCATTTGATCAATGAAGTGCCTTTTATAAATCTTCAGGAAATCTCCTATGAAGGCTTTAAGAAGATGGATTTCTTATTACTTCTGATGTATGTTCCCATGAAATTTTTCCATTGCCACCATGGGCCTGCCCAGCCTAAGGGATGGAAACTGTGAGTCCAGCCCACTGACGCCCACCATCAGTAAGAAGATTGCACACTGAGGAGGCCATGACCAGCCTGCTGACTGAAATCTATACTGTAAAAGGATGATGCTGCTCCAGCAATCCTGAAACCCTGCCCTAGGATCAATGCAAAGTGGTGTCAACCTTAGAATTTCAATATGCCTAGGCAGATAGTTATCTTTAAATATAAGAACAGTATCATTTTATGGAGAAACCAAAAGAATCCAGAAAAATTCTACAGTAGTCTACTCTGCCCTTCCTCCCCGTTCCATCTTGTTAGTAACAGCCAAATCCAGGCACAAAGATGTCCTAACTTCTACACCTGAGGTTGCCCACAACGTGTGCTAGGTGATGCATCTTAAAGAGCACATATGCAAACAATTATGGGATCTGAAAAACAATAACTCAGGCAGAAACATTAGGAATTATTGCCCCTAAGTGAACCAGTGGGAAAAAAGGAGGCTTAGAGAGTTTAAACAACTTTCCCCAGTAGCTGATAAGTTAGGGTGGCATTAGACAAGCTGACAAGAGTGGTAGCAAAAAGGCTTCAAGGATTACAAATTGTTCTACTATAAGGTTTTAAAAAGGTTTCAAAGGCAAAGAAGAGCAAATGAAGCCAGGAATTTTACAATCTACATATTTTTAGCCCTTTCTCTTTTTTGCTTTTCTTGAGTAAACTAATTAGACCCTGCAAACACATTCCCACCCACAATGTGGTCTCCATTGCTTTAGGAACTCACCTCTGAGCAGCCAGAGGAAATGCAGCTGACCCCTTATCTAGTTAACAACCTTTTATACTCTGCCCTTTCGCTTTGCTTTCTCCATGCCAACATAAGACATACAAAGATTCTTCTGCCTCCAAGATGCTGCAGCTTTCTTCTCAGCTAGTTACCCCCAGCTAAAAATAATTGTTCCACATACTCAGAGATATATGGCAATCAAGCAACCAAGTGCCCCTTTTGCCAATGACATGTTTTTAAAAAATATGTTCAATGAGCGGCTCTTTGAAAATTATTCACTTTTTTTCTGAGTTGCAAAGGAAAACGAAAGGCAAATTATGGCTCTATAAGCAACTGTTTGCACAGATCCCATTAATTCGCCATCCACAGGGCTATTGACAACTAGCTCTTTTCTCTTGTCATTTCGCTTACCAGGCAGAAATGATTACAAACTTAATTTCTTTGGGGGGTTATTTAGGTTAGAGAGGGCCCCTTGATAATGCAGAAGTCATAACGGCCACCAGACACAGGAGAACAATAGCTCCCAGTGCTTCCACAATGGAGAGAGAGATAACTGAATGTCATATTCGGAAGAAATTCAAACCATCATTGATTTTTTCAGATGAAAAAACTGAGGCTCAAAGAGGTTAGGGGGTTAACCAAAGTCAGTCAGTGTTTTAGTTTGCAGCAAAGCTGAAAGCAGGCGCTAAGCATTCTATATACAATGCCCTTTTCTACTCTGTTTTGCAGGATATACACCAACTCAATAGGCTCTCTCATGTAAAATGCAGAAATTGTAATTTTATGCGAATCGAAAAAAATCTAAATAATATCTAGGCGCCCCAAAGTTAAAAGAAAATGGCTCGGAATATAGTATGTTAGAAAAAATATACAATGCCTTATTCTACTCTCTTTTGGAGTATATACACCAACTCAGTATGCTCTCTCATGTAAAATACCGAAATTCAAATTTTACGCGAATCGAAAAAAATCTATTTTTTCAGCCAAGTGGCTCACTTGGCTGTTCAAGGGAAAAATTCTTGCAAATGCAGCTCTTATTATTTGCCAAATGTTCATGCACAAATGCATTTATTTTACCAAGAGCGTAGTGTTGGGTCATTTAAGGAGAATGGGAAAACACCACTCACAATTGAAGAGGCAAAATAGCATACAGATAGCACTCCAGAGCTTGCAAACCCCTTCATATACACTATACCAATGGTACCTCACACTGACTGCGGAGAGGCTGAGATGATGAGAAAGGGCAGGTATATTTATGATTATTTTTACAAGTAAGGTTAACTTAGACAAAGTAACTCTCTCCAGGTCACAACTCAAGGAAGTAATACATTTCTGTGATGAAAATACAAGTCTTGGGGCTTCTGATTTTATCATGTGTCTATCAAAATCCCCCACCTGCCAACGTTAAGCCATACAATGTAGAACATAAAAACCATACAGCCTCTGAAACAGAGGAGGGGGCGAGATCAAAACTCATTTGAACTTACATAATCATATTTTATCAATTCATTATTAGTCCACTATGATCATTGTGGTCGTCATTAATAGACAAGGCATGTTGAGCAACTACTACCTGCCAGACCAAATAGGAAGGACTTCATCTGTGCTGTTTCACTGAACTTTTACTTCCAACAAAGGTGCTCTTAAAAATCAGAATGATGAAAGTACAGATGAGAAAATGGAAGCCGAGAAGGCTTGAGTTGCCTAAACCTGCTCCTAAATCCTAGCCTTTTGCCAAGGCCACTCTACTAGACTTGCTTCTGTGGGATCTACTGTATTCATAGTCAAATACCAATAAGGCCAAGACAATGAGTACTTTTGAGTTCTTCTGGGTTTTGGGGAAAATTTAAACAATGTCTCCCAATCTCCTGAATGCATTGAATGTATTCGGCCGATTCTGAATAAAGACTGTGTTTTCTGGTTTTCTGGTGAACTGCACAAGGTTTTATAGACTTGTTGAGGAGGTGGTGTTTGATTTACATAGTGTCCAAATACGGGTTGGACCAGGTGAGAGCTTTACATAGCTCGTGAGGAAGCTGGTTATCCACCCGAATCTTCTTATGCATATAGGTTTTCTACTTGGCCAGTGCATGTTGTCTGTCCCTTACTGCACTTGTGGTTGATAAAGAAAAAGGAAGATGAAGCCGTCAGGTTGAGCATGCCTGGCACCCAAGTAGCTTCCTATTGTTACAGCTGCTGGCATTCGCCTGTGCAAGCTTCCAGCTTGCTTGTCTATATCTGCAGCTCGATTTTACAGGCCACTCTTTATTAGAAATGGTTTTGGGGCTGCTTTTTATTCAAAGGAAACCTTACCAAAGACTTCCTTACTTTCAATCTCTGACTAAATAATTCCTTTAGAACTCCTGTATCAATGGGACTTCTGGATTACAGTTGAAGTAGTTTTGGCTGATCATCAACTCTGCCTCCACTTAATAGTGAATGCTTTTATTTTCTATGTTTCAAGGAGGGTCTCTTTGCTTCTTGCCCTTCTTCAGAATAGCAGTGTGGAAATTGCATTTAGAACACCTGTTGGGCACAGTGGCTCACACCTTTAATCCTAGAAATTTAGGAGGCTAATATGGGAAAATTGCTTCAGGCCAGGAATTTGAGAGCAGTCTGGGCAACATAGCGGTACCCCATCTCTCAAAAAAAAATTACTGGGTGTGGGGATGCATACCTGCTGCCCTGTTGGCCCAGCTTCTGTCAGGAGGCCATGGCAGAAAGGTCACTTGAGCTCAGGAGTTTGGGGCTGCAGTGAGCTATGGGCATTTAAGCAGCCAGGGTGGGCATTGAGGCTGCTACGAGCAGAACTTTAGTAATAGCCTGCTGTGCATAGGTATGTAGTTTGCACCTATTTCTGCATGTGTACATTGTTTAAATAGTAGGCACATATTTGTATACGTGTACATACGGTGTTATCATGATATATATATATTTTCATAATATGTGCACTATACATATGTACCTAATACATACCTAATGTGTACAATACGTACTTTTTGGTGATATTACACGACATATATGTATTAGTGTGATTATATATCTTACTGTGACTATATATATTTTATCACTGATATTTTAAGGAATGTGCATTCCTTTATTTATTTTTATTTCAGTCCTGAAATTGACCTTTATTTTTAAACGTCAGACTGGTAATGTGCTGATGTTGTAAAAATGTTCACACTTAGGTTTGAGTGGGGAAACCCAATCGTCATACTTAGGAATTAAAAAAGAACTAAAATAGACGTAAAAAAATGCACATGGGTACTTTTTAACCAGTAGTACCAGGCACCCAAAAATTAATGCTTTCAAGTGAAATAAGAAAAGATCACAGTTCTTATTTGGGCTAGTGCTTCTGATAGGCATAGCAGGAATGAATGAATGAATTTTATTAACATATATAATAAATAAGTAAAGAACTTTACAAGATAATTTGAGATAGTGATAAGTACCATAACATCAGTAAAATGGGGTCTATGATAAGTGAATTAAATATTTACTTGAATACCTAATACATTTCCAAACTTATTGTGGTCAAAGGGCTCCTGATTCCCCTTACCACCAACTTCTCACTAGGGGATGCTTCTGAAGATTGCGAGGTTTGGGAAGCTTTTGAAGACGTTATTTGAGTTGAGATATGAATGATGAAGTATCTGTATGCATTCCAGGTATGGAGGTGGCAAAGCATTGGTTTTGGGGTGGAAATGAGTTTAGGGTGTTTGAGACTGTCAGTAGGAAATGTTGGAATGTATCCAGAGAAGAAATAGTAGTAGATGAGGCTAGAGAGGTGGAAAGGGCCTTGATATTTTAGGGTAGAATAAGGAGTTAGGATGTCACTTTAATGATGGCAGCAAGTCTGTAGAGTGTTCTAGGTCTGGGGATTGATGGCCTCATGACTCTGGCTACTGTGTAGTGATGACTGGTAGAGGTAGAAGAGAAAATGGTGACCTTTCAGAGCTGTTGTCTGGGTAAGAAGCCATAGTAGCTGTGTAGATGGAGCCTGGGCCAGCTTTAGCAATGTACTTTGCAGACAGAGCTAAGAACTTAAGTGTGGATTCTATGTGGAAGGCAGGAGATGAGTAGTCAAGAGTTGATTCCTAGGTTTTAGTTGAGCAACTGAATGTATGATGGTTCAATTACTAAGATGGGGAAAATTCGAGGAGAAGTTGGTGGTGAGGGGAATCAGAAGATACCCTTTGTCCACAATTGGTTTTAGATACTTATTAGATAGTCAAGTGAGGTGGTTTAGTGGGCAGTGGAATAAATATCTGTAGTTCAGTGGTGAGGTCAAGATTAAAATGACAAAGGTAGGTGTCAGCAACATAGAGCTGACTTCAAAGCCATGAGACAGGATGAACTCCCTACAAGGGGAGGGGCTAAGTTTACTTCCTTAAATTGAGAAAGTTGGACAGGATGGTGTTTAAGGTCTCATCTTCTTCAAAAAGTTAACTGTTTATTGAATTTCAGAGAGTCTCTGTAAGAAACTTGAAGTGATGGAATTTTTTTTGTAAAATGTTGTAGCTGCTTTAAAATAATGAAAAGGATGAATGGGAAGAAATACAGACATTTAAGTATTGGAAATCTGTATTTATTCTGAAATGGCTTGTTTACAAAGCATAATATGTAACTGAGATCAGATATCCTTCTGAAAGTGAAAATAATCTTCATTTTGTAAGGTTTCAGTTAAACCCAATTGGTGGTCAATATGAACTTATTTTTATCAAAACATTTTAAACAGCTTTATTGAGGAGTCAAGTGACACCCAAGCTGCACATATTAGAAGTGTAAAGTTAGATGTTTTCACATAGGTATTCAGCCATAGAGCTGTCACCACTAGAGATAATAGACATACTTATCATCCCAACAGTTTCCGTGTACCCTTCAGTACTGTCTCCCTCCTGCCTCTGATCCATAGGCAACCACTGATAAGCTTTTTGTAACTGTAGATTACTTTTTATTTTCTAACTTATATAAATAGAATCATACAGTAGGTATTCTTTTTTTTCTGGCTTTTTTCATTCAACGTGATTATTTTGAGATTCATCCATGGTGTTTTTTGTGTCAGTAGTTCTTTTTCTTCCGTTTGCTAAGTAATATCCTATTGTATGTATATACCAGATGCATTTTTGCAGTCATAATGAAGTTAGACTACCTTCTTTTTTCCCTTCAGTGGGTCTCAGGATTTGCTGGTATTATTTGTAATCCTGAAAATTTGAGACAAGTCTCAGTTAATTTAGAAAGTTTATTTTGCCAAGTTTGAGGATGCACCCTTCTTAGACAGTCTCTGGAAGTCCTGATAACATGTGCCCAGGGTGGTCGGGACACAGCTTAGTTTTATACATTTTAGGGAGACGTGAGACATCAGCCAACATATGTAAGAAGTACAATGGTTGTGTCCAGAAAGGCAGGACAACGTGAAGCAAAGACAGAAAAAAGACTTGAAGTTGGAAGGAGCTTCTGGGTCACAGATAGGTGAAAGAGAGGAGTGCTTGCATCCTTTAAGTTTTTGATTAGCCTTTTTAAAGGAGGCAATCAGCTATGCATGTATCTCAGTGACAGGCAGGTTATCCCTAAGCAGTTCCCGGCTTGGCTTTTCCCTCTAGCTTAGTGATTTAGGGGCCCCAAGATTTATTTTCCTTTCACACACCAAAGAGACTAAAAATGTGAGTACATATACACACAGAGACACATTCCAAACTCTCTTCATAGAAGGGCTTCCTTGTTCTTGTATTCATCCCCTTCATCCTGTTCAGGGATGAGCTTTCTGCTGGCTTTCATTTACCAGAGCAAGCTTGACAGTGCTGTGGATAGGAAGCAGGCCCACCCTTTCTGTGTGTTTGTGTTCTGTGTGATTTTTTTGGGAATGTGTGTATGTTGTTGAGCTTTTTTTTTTAAATATAGATTGTGTTTATGTCAGGAGGTTGCCTAAAATAAAACTGAAGCTTCATAGTTTAGCCTTTAGTTGTGTTTCATAGTTTAGCAGTTATGGATTCAGTTAATCTAGTACCTCTGATTTCACAAGAGAGTATAATAACCCTTTGCTCAGTTCATAGGAATTTTGTATAGTTGGTTACGACAGAGATCAAAATGAGACAAACACTCATTCACGTGGTAAGTAGATGCTTACCTTTAATCTCTGTGGTGTCTTGATTAAATCACTTGCTTTCTGCTTCTGTTTCTATGCATTTGGAAAAGTTGACTGCTTTCTTGTTCCTGTGGATGATCTGAGAACACACATGAGTTAATCACCCTCTGGCTGTTTTTAACATCATGAGCTTACATGCAGTTTAAGGATTTCTGGGCTCTCTGTGCTGTTATCTGGGGTTGTCTGAGGAGGAATAGAAGCAGATACGGTAGGATGATGACACAGGTTAGCATGCAAGTGCAGTAAAGAATTCCATTTTGGATGTTTTTAGAATTTTCTGCAGGATGTTCTGTTTTCTAGGTAATTTGTAGATTTTTACACTGCTTTATAAAAAGCTCTTTCCTCAATTGGTAGCTTTGAATTCTTCTTCAGTATTTATGGGAAGTCATATTCTTGATTTAGATGTTCTGCTTTACCTTACCAAAGATGACTCTACCAGTTGTGAAGCCAACAAGGAAGAAGATCTGCTGCTCTGGGTATCTAAGAGATCACTTCATCTTGGTACTTACGAGACTGCCTCATTCTTTGTGATGGCTGTAGAGTATTCACTCCATCGACTGAATGTAACATGTTTTAGTTGTCCCCGCCACTTTTCCTGTTATATCTATGCTGAAGTACATAATACTTACATGCAAATACATTATCTCTCACATTTCCTAATTTTTCTCCATTAACATTTTATCGTTATGTACTTACACCAACAAGGTTTTAGTGTGTCTCTTTCCTTATACACTCAACAATACAGAGTGCTACTAGAGTTTATCTGATTGGCGAAAATGTTATTTTCTTCTGATTTTTAACTTATATATCTCTTATTACAGAGTTTGGGCATCTTTTCATGTGAATGAGTCATTTGTAATTCTTTTTCTGAGGACTCACTGTTCGTATGTGCAACCTATTTCTCTATTATATGGTTACTGTTTTATTGATGATATGTAGGGGCTTTAGATATATTTAGCAAATTAGCTCTTGGCGATATGACTTATACTGTTGCTTTTAAGTTTGTTGTTTGTCCTTCGATGTTGCTTACCGTGTTTTGCCATGAGGGGATTTTTTATATTGATGTAAAGGAATTACATCTAATTTTAAAAATTTCTTTCAAATTTTGTGTTACACTCAAAACATTGCAGATATTACGTTTATCATATTTTGAATACCCGCCTCAGCCTCTCAAAGTGCTAGGATTACAGATCCAACAGTGGCTGGAGCCACTGCACCCAGCTACTCAAGGCAAATATTGAGCCAATGTACTTGGCCATCCAAGGTTTTACCCTGAGTAGGGGAGCTCTGAGCACTGGCATTGGAGGGAGCAGTCTCTTGGATGAACTGTGGGATATACACATTTTCTAATGGACACAGCATTCCAAGGCTTCTCATTCACATCTTCTACAACTCCAAGTCTTGGGATGCCTCAAACCCATACTCTACATGGGCTAGCCTTCATTGAGCAGCTAGTGTGGGGCAGACAGGCCAGGGTGGGCACGCAAGAGGAAGGAGACCCAGACTTTGCCTCAAGGAGATCACATTCAAGCAGGAACAGAATTACTCCAGAATGTCAGATCAAGGGACCAAAGCCTCTGATTTTTTTTTTCCTTTATTTCTTCTCTCTCTAACTCTCTTTCTCTCTCTCTCATTCTCTCTTCCTCTCTCCTTTCTTTTTCTTTCTGTTTTTCAAGATAGAGTTTTACTCTTGTTGTCCAAACTGCTGTGCAATGGCCTCAGGTGATCCACCCACTTAGGCCTCCCAAATGTTGGGATTATATGTGTGAGCCACTGGATCTTGCCACCTCCAATTTTCACAGAAAGAGGCACAGAAAAATTTGGCACCCAACAGAAATGAGTTCAAATATCAGTTTCCCTAGTTCTTGGCTCAAGCTTTCCGGTTCTCAGTGATTTCCTATGAAAGGGAATGAGAGGGGTCTGTGGTGACAAAATCATGGCAGGCAAGGTGACACTCACCTGCAATCTCAGCAACTCAGGAGGTTGAGGTGGGAGGATCGCTTGAGGGCCTACCTGGGAAACATAGGGAGACCACAACTCAAAAAAAGTAAAAAGGGGGCATGGTGGCTCATTCCTGTAATCCTATCACTTTGGGAGCCCAAGGCAGGTGGATCACTGGAGGGGTCAGGAGTTTGAGACCATCCTGGCCAACATGGTGAAACCCCATCCCTACTAAAAATACAAAAATTAACCAGGCGTAGTAGTGCATGCCTGTAGTCCCAGCTACTTGGAAGGTTGAGGCAGAAGAATCACTTAAACCCAGGAGGTGGAGGTTGCAGTGAGCTGAGATCACCCCACGGCACACCAGCCTAGGAGGCTTTACAGAGCCAGACTCCAACTCCCAAAAAAAAAAAAAAAAGAGAGAGAGAGAGGAAGGGACATCAATCAACAAACATTGGTGATGAATAGGGTAGTGGTGCCACTGCCTGGCTAAAATATATATATATATGTATGTATGTATGTATGTACATGTATATATCTATATATATGCATATATTTATATATGTATATATTTGTATTTTTAGTAGAAACTAGGTTTCTTCATGTTGATTAGGCTGGTCTCAAACTCCTGACCTCAGGTGATCCACCCACTTTGGCCTCCCAAAGTACTGAGATTACAGGTGTGACTCACCGCACATGGCTCTCCTTTTTTTCTTTTTCTTTTTTCGAGAGGGAGTTTCACTGTGTCTCCCAGGCTGGAGTGCAGTGGTAAAATCTCAGCTTACTTCAACCTCCCCCTCTCAGGCTCAGGCATTTCTCCAGCTCAGCCTTTCGAGTAGCTGGAATTACAGGAGTGTGCCAACACAGCAGGCTATGTTTGTATTTTTGATAGAAATGGGGTTTTGCCCTGTTGACCAGGCTGGTCTCAGACCCCTGACCTGAGGTAATCCACCGGCATTGGCCTCCCAAAGTGCTGGAATTACACACAGGAGCCTACCCCACCCCCATCCAAGTAAGTTTCTTGATTGCACAGAATGTATGGTGATATTGGTGGACTTATGGACATCCTCTCCAGCATTGAGTGTTGTGTCTTGGGTGTGCTGTGCTTTTTGTTTGTTTTTTTTTGAGACTGAATGTCACTCTGTTGCCAGGCTGGAGTGCAGTGGCATAATTTTTTCTCTCTGCAACCTCCACCTCCCAGGTTCAAGCAATGCTCCTGCCTCAACCTTCTGAGTAGCTGGGACTACAGGCACCTGCCACAATGCCCAGCTAATGTTTTTAAAAAGTGTTTTTAGTAGAGATGGGGTTTCACCATGTTGATCAGGATAGTGTCAATGTTTTGACCTCGTGATCCAACTGCCTCGGCCTCCCCAAGTGCTGGGATTATAGGCATGAGCCACTGTGCCTGGCATGTGCTCTGCTTTTAAACTCTTTTTTTTCTAATATGGGGTAGACTTGAAAGTGTGCCTTGTTTTCATAGCCCTCACGCAGCTTGTTTTGAACTGTTTTATGTTCACAGTTTGGGATATATTAGGCAATATTGCTGAGCTGTCCTGTCAACCTGAATTTGAGCCCTTTATCTGCCAGTAACCTTGCCATGTGATTATGAGCAAGGTATTCTAGCATCTCTGTTCTTCAATTTCTTTATCTGTAAAATGCAGACTATGCCCAGCTCATAGCACTAGTGTTTGGAATAAATGAAGATATGTGTAGATCACTTTTACATGGTATGTGACACTTGGTAGACACCAAATCATTATTGCTGGGAGTATAAGTACATTCTTGCTTGTCTACACACACACATACACACACACACATACAGAAAGAGAGAGAGAGAGAGAGAGAGAGAGACAGAGAAATTGCAGAGATTATACAAAAAGTTCCCGTGTACCTGTACCCAGCTTCCCTTATAATTAACATCTTACATTAGTAAGGTGCATTTGTTAAAATTAATGGACAAATATTGAGATGCTTTTATTAACCCAAGTCTCTACTTCATTCAGATTTCTTGGGATTATTCCTAATGTCCTTTCCTGTTCCAGTGTCTCATCTGGGACATAACATTCCATCTCATCATCATTTCTCCTTAGGCACTCTTCCTGGCTGGGTCACTCGAGTTTCTTTTGATTACATTGAAATTAAATTTTGGTGCAGACAATGAGATCTCTGTTACAGAATTCTTAGGTTAAAATTTACTCACAATGGCTGGGTGCAGTGGCACATGTCTGTAATCCCAACACTTTGGGAGGTCCAGGCGAACTCATCACTGGAGGCCAGGAGTTTGAGATCAGCTTGGGCAACATAATGAGACCCTATCTCTACTAAAAATAGAAAAATGTTTGCCAGGCATGGTGGCACACATCTGTAATCTCAGCTACTCTGGAGGCTGCGGCGTGAGAATTTCTTGAACTCAGGAGGTGGAGGTTTCAGTGAGCTGAGACTGTGCGACTGTATCCCAGCCTGGAAGATGAAGGCTCAAATAGATTGATTCTGTCTCAAATAAACAAACAAACAAATAAATAAATAAATAAAAGGCAAACCTTATTCACAAAATTATTATAGGGCACCTGGTTGTAGCGCCTGAGCTGGATGTGTAGTAGCCTCCCAAGATCTTAACCTAAAGTCTGCCCTACTGTGGCTAAACCTGCTTGTATGCTGAAAACCACCTGTACCTTATCCTGACCCATTTGTCCTCCCCCATATTTTGGTAAATAATATCCATTGAAAAATGCTGGTTGGGCCTACATGGTGACCTGAGTGATAACACATCTCAGGAATGTGTGGGGGCATGGGGTAGGAAAAGGAGGCCACTGTGTTTTTTCTAACAGTCACCTCAAAACTGCTGGTGCCTTGGTGATGGAAGGGTGTCACCCCAACATGTTAGCTGAGCTGTGTGGTTTCCCTGAATGCTAATAACTTTCACTGCTTTGGCTTGTGTTTCCTTCTTGATATCACCAACTAAAAAAATGTCAGAATTTTTTGGTTTCTGGTGCCAAATCCAAGCTGGTTTATCAGAAGACACCCCCTGCCAGACAATGGAGTCTGTGTGCTGGGGCAGAGCCGCTTTCCCTTTGACACTGGCTCTTTTCTAAGAACTGAAAATAAGCTGCAGAGGCTGTGACTTCACTTTTCTTGGAACTCCTTTACATTACTCCCAAAAATGCAGAAAATCCTCATTTAGCAGCTTTTGGATTGCTGAGTTCTCTATTTCTTTCTGTTGCATATTCTTGTAATGCTCAAATTTGACTGACAAATTCTTCTGCATCAGGTGAAGCAAGAGGGGGAAGGAATGACCGTGTGAAGGAACTGAGTGCTTTGTCACTTGGCCTTTTTGTGATTTAATGGTTGATGAGAAAAAGGACCTAGAAGAGACACTGTGTGTAGAATGGCTTCCAATTCCAAGGGTCACAACCCTGTGATCTGTTGGCCAGCAGTTGGCTAGGGCTGAGGCAGATGAACATCAGGCCAAAGCCCAAACTTACAGAGCATATGCAAGGACAAGGAGAAAATGCATTTTCAGCCATAATGACCTACATTTAGTTGACACTTTGGAGCTTGTGCAAAAGGACATCTTCAAGGGGCCTCTGCCTCCTTACATAAAGGGAGATAGTGATGTCAGACAAACCTGGGGTCCGGTCCTGGTCCTGTTGGTTCCTTTTTGACTTTGGCCTTGAAAGTCAGTCTGTGAAATGGAGATCTCTTCCTTTGAAGGGTGGTACCTGGTAGGTTCTTGGGAACTGAATTAATGTTCCCCTCTTAAGAGTGGGTGTCTGTAGACAGGCACATATGCTGTTCTGAAATCATCTGTTGCAATCTCTGTCTCTGTTGGAGGTGCTTCCAGTGATATGTGAGTGTTTCTTACTTATCTCAGTATCCCTGCCCAGCATGGGGTCTTACATAACATACATGGGCAGTCATTCAGTGTTAGGACTGGCTGGGTTTTAGGCTGGAAGACAGTGGAAATATACAAGCAAAGGCAGTGCCTTGAATTTACACGTGGCCTGCAGCAGTATTCAAATGAAAGGAGCTCCCTGCTTAGAAGGGCCTTTTGAATTGGGCCCCCTGTATAGTTTATAGTTAACCTGAGGATGATGGCTAGACTGTTGGGGAGTGCTCTTTAAGTACAGAGGGAAGACTTGGTAAAGACATAAAAGCATGGAGGAAAAGGAGATAGTCAGCTGAGTCCAAAAAATGATTCATGTTGTTTGTTCACAATCTGAAATGAGAGGCCTTCAAGATTGACTCTTGATAAAGAATGCAAATTCAGCTGGGCTCAGTGGCTCACACCTGTAACCTCAGCACTTTGGGAGGCTGAGGTGGGCAGATCACCTGGAGTGAGGAGTTCAAGATCAGCCTGGCCAACGTGGTGATATCACATCTCTACTAAAAATGCAAAAATTAGCCAGACATGGTGTGTGTGTGTGGGGGTGGGGGTGTGCCAGTAATCCCAGCTACTCAGGAGGCTGACACAGAAGGATCAGTTGAACCCAGGAGGTGGAGGTTGCAATGAGCTGAGACTGCTACTGCACTCCAGCCTGTGCAACAGAGCAAAGCTTTGTCTCAAACAAAACAAAACAAAAAGAATGGAAGTTTAACAAAGAATGAAGTGCCAGGGACTGTGCAAGAAGCCGTCTCATAAGTTGCTTCATTTTACTGTCCCTGTACCCCAAAGAGGTGCATTTCCCCTGTCCCCTTTCACAGCCATGAAAACTGCAGCCATGGAGATGAAGTCCTTTGTCCAGGGGCTCTCTCCAGTCACAGAGCCAGGTTATGAACCAGTAGGTGCCCCTCATCATTAAGGACACTTGTGGGTGGTCAGGAGCAGGCCCTTCCATACAGCAGCTCTTCCCCAGGGCAGCTCTGGGAGCTGAAGATCTCTGCACGAGCACTGGCACACTCTTCTGGTCTGTGCTCGGGAAATAGAATGACAACCAGTCACCAGAAAGCAAAGGCACAGAATGAAGCAAAGAAACAAAATGGGGCCATGAGAAGCTTCACTACTGTTTACCCAGGAATTCTGCCCATTTTGGCCAGGCCGAGGTGGGGGTGGAGAGTTGTCAGATTTGTCAACCAGAAGGGTTCTGAGGAGCTTGCAGTGGGGCCAGCCCCACTGTTCATTCATTGGATAACGTTGGGTGGGTTATTTCAGTGCCCTTACTTCTGGATGACGGGGGGTCAGAGAGGTTAAATAATTCATGGCTGCTAGCTGGAATCCAGTGCTTAAATGTTCAGTTTAGTGGCTAATGCCTGTAATCCCAGCACTTTGGGAGGCTGAGGCGGGTGGATCAGCTGAGGTTAGGAGTTAGAGACCAGCCTGGCTAACATGGTGAAACCCCATTTCTACGAAAAATACAAAAAATTATCTGTGCGTGGTGGCACATGCTACTCGAGAGGCTGAGACAGGAGAATCGCCTGAACCCAGGAGGCAGAGGTTGCAGTGAGCCAAGACTGCACCATTGCACTACAACTTGGGCAACAAGAGCAAAACTCCATCTCAAAAACAAAAGGAAACCACAAAAGTTCACTTTATTTGTCTTTCTGTGGCCAAACACCTGCTGGGTTCCAGGCTCTGGGGATACACGAGGTGAACGAGATGCATGGTTGCTCCCTGTGCGGCATGGTGACTTCTTGGACCTCCCATTCCTCTTTATTGTTCCTGTTTAAGCCCGAGAAAGTACTGTGCTTTTAAGAACGTGTGTGGTTAGATTGGGCTCACCTGGTTATTCAGGCCAATCTCCCTGTCTCAAACCCCTTACTAATCCCACCTGCAAAGTCCCTTTTGCTACATAAGGTGACATATTCAGAGGTTCTCAGGATTAGGACATGGATATTGTGTGGGAAGGAACAGTCTGCCTATCTAGTCAGCTCTTAAGACCCTGAAGATGTGTGCTCATCCTAAATACAAAATACATCCACCCTGCCCCAAGGCCTCATGCCATTATAACATCAACTCAGGAGTCCAAAATCTGCTCTAAACCTCGTCACCTAAATCACCTCAATCTGGCATGGGGGAGGCTCCTGGAACTTAGTAAACCAGTTACCTGGCCCTAAAGTGTAGTGAGCGGCCACCCAGAGGGGTATAATCTAGTTCTGTCCCTGATCCAAGGGACTTGATATGTGATATGGACAAGAAAAGGAAGAAACAAAGAAGCTGTACACCCAGAAATACCAGACCACTAAGCCTCCTTTCCTCCTGGTCACAGAGGATAGGGAAAGGAGTTTCTCCAAAGGGTCTGTCAGCACCTCATTCCATGTCCTGTGAACTTGGGAGAAGGCTGACCTAGACACTTTTCTTCAGTGGGTACTGCTCATTTTAGAAAGTGAATCAAGCCGGGTGCGGTGGCTCACATATGTCATCCCAACACTTTGGGTGGCCAAGGCGGGCAGATATGCTGAAGCCAGGAGTTCATGACCAGCCTGCCCAACATGGCAAAACCCTGTCACTACTAAAAATACAAAAATTAGCGAGGCGTGGTAGTACACGCCTGAGGTCCTAGCTTCTGTGTAGACTGCAGCAGGAGAATCGCTTGAATCCAGGAGTCAGAGGTTGCAGTGAGCCAAGATCATGACTGTGCACTCCAGCTTGGGCCACAGAGTGAGACTGTGTCTCGAGACAAAAAAGAGAGTTGGAGTCAGGGCCTGCCCTGGGGTCTTCCATCGGATAGCTGCGCATTACTTACAGGTGAAAATTTTCCCAGAGCACAGCTAAGCCTGGTTGTCCTGCTTGTAGGACTCTGGCATGTAGCTAATTATCAGCTCCACCTGGGCTGTTTTTACCTGGTCCCTACCCGTATCTTCAATTAGAAGCCACGTGCTTTGGGCTTAAGAAAGTCTAAGCTTTTAGAAAGCTCTCCAGTGACTCTCATCATCAACCAGGTTTGGCAGACACAGATCTACAGCTTTCTGGCCCAGAGACACCTGGGGCACAGGAGGGGTCAGAGCTGCCCATGAAACTGGTTGTGAACTGGTGAAGGCTCCCTTGAGTGGGGACCCTGGAGTCCAGGGGACCAGGACCAAGGGGTCCCTGCCTGCCCCGGGCTTCTGAGGGGGAGAAGAAAGGAAGGCTGGAAAAGCCCATGTTTAGGAATAGAGCTTCTCTACCTCCTGGATGTCCAGGGCCATCCTTGATATGGGCCGTTGCAAGGTAGTGATATCAAGTTTCCTTTTTAAAAAGCCCTGTGACTGGTTGCAGTGGCTCACACCTGTAATCTCAGCACTTTAGAAGGCCAAAGTGGGCAGATCACCTGAGGTCAGGTGTTCGAGACCAGCCTGGCCAACATGGTGAAACCCTGTCTCTACTAAAAATATAAAAATTAACCAGATGTGGTGCTGTATGCCTATATTCCCAGCTACTCAGGAGGCTGAGGCAGGAGAGTCACTTGAACCCAGAAGGCATAGGTTGTAGTGAGCTGAGATCACTCCATTGCACTCCAGCCTGGCTGTCAGAGTGAGATTTTATTTCAAAAAAAAAGTGAGCCCTTTTACAGAAAACTATTAAGTAAACAATAATACAGTAGTACCTGAGAGACTGATGTGTGGGTACTTGGTTTTCCTTGATGTTCTAGAGTAGAGCTGCACTGTCTAATGTGATTGTCAGCAGCCTCATGGATCTATGGAGTACTTGGAATGTGCCGGAGTGGCAGGCAGGGTTGCCAAACTCAGCAAATAAAAGTTGAGGATGCCTCCTCCATCAGTGTGGGCTGTGCACAGTGACTTTCTTCCAGAACGGAAAGAGGGATAAGAGTAACTTTACAGTGGCAGCCAGCTGGTTTTAATGTCAAGTGATACACCATTTTAACAGCACACCTGGGTAAGACACCTGAGGCCCTAGGGGGCCAGGACTTAGAATCTTCAAATTCTGCAGCCACTCGTCTTCTCACTGCCCTCACCTGGCTCCTGCAGAGAGTAGTGACAGTGCCCTAAGGGGCCTCTAGGAGCCTAATGGGACCACAGAAGGTCTCTTGGAGGCCTGGAGAGGCATGTGAGGACTTGGCATTTTCCAAAGGTATGACAGCTGGGGTTGGTGCTTGAGATCTCTGGTCAGTGCTGGTAATGCTGTGTAATGAATTGCCAGAAACTTAAGAGCTTAAAAAAACAAATGTATTGGTCGGATGCAGTGGCTCACACCTGTAATCCCAGCACTTTGGGAGGCCAAGGGAGGTGGATCACGTGAGGATGGGAGTTCCAGACCAGCCTGACCAACATGGAGAAATCCTGTATTTACTAAAAATACAAAAAATTAGCCAGGTGCAGTGGTGTATGCCTATAATCCCATTTATTTAGGAGGCTGAGAAAGGAGAATCGCTTGAACCTAGGAGGCAGAGGTTGCAGTGAGCCAATGTCACACCACTGCCCTTCAGCTTGGGTGACAAAGCAAGACTTCATCGCAAAAAAGAAACAGGCTTGTTAAATTCCTCCCATGTGTTGATGCCCTTGCTATAATATCTATTTATGTTATTATGAGTCACCCGCTCCCAGGGCTGCCCTGCCCATTGCGAGACCTCTTCTGTCTTTGTAAGTGTGAGACAGTGTTTTCCCTGCCTTTACCACATTGTCCGCCTCTCTCGCTGGTGTCACACCCATTTAAGGAGAGTGAGCACATTGGCTGTGGGATCTTGGTCTCCCCAGTTTGGCAGCAGCAGGTCCCTGACTTGGCATAAGAAATAAATGTCAGTGGAAAAATATTTTCTTTTTTTGAGATGGAGTCTAGCTCTGTTGCCAGGCTGGAGTGCAATGACACAATCCCCACTCACTGCAACTTCTGCCTTCCAGGTTGAAGCAATTCTTTTGCCTCAGCTTCCTGAGTAGCTGGGACTACAGGTATGTGCCACCACACCCAGCTAATTTTTGCATTTTTTAGTAGAGATGGGATTTCACCATGTTGGCCAGGATGGCATTGATCTATTGACCTTGTGATCTGCCCGACTCAGCCTCTTAAAGTGCTGGGATTACAGGCATTTTACTATCTATGTGCATGTCCCAACACAAATGTCGTTGCACCTGTTGATGTGTGTCTTAAGGCTGAGGTAGGGAAGTTTGGTAGGTGGAAGTTACTTTCTATCTCCTTTCTCATAGCATGGCACATGGAAGAGAAGATTTTGGCTTTAGCATTTCCCTGTGAGCATCCTGTTTATTCCATGGTCATGGGCCTTACTACCAAATTTACTTGAAAACCTTGTGAAATTATTTATGCAGAAAGAATGAGGAATCTCGGGTAATGGGAAAGCAACTAGTCAGTTTTGGAAAACCTCCAACATCGGTAGTTTACAACTAATTGGAAAAACATGTCTCATCTCAGTTGAGTTAATCCTTTCTGCAGTGCTGGGCACCTTAAGTGTTCCCAGAAGGTTTAAGGAGCAGACTGAGCTCCCAAGGAGGCCAGCATAGTGACAAAAAAGGACAAAGGGCTCTGCCTGCCCCTGAGGGTCCTTCAGTCATGGTCAGCTCTGTCTAGGGGAGCAAAGACCATGTCTGTCCTCAGCCTTCCTGGCTATGGCAGGAGCATGGCGTTGGGAGAGAAGAGCATGGGCATTTCTTCTGGCTAGAAACTTAGCCTTTGAAACAAGGCTCCACGGGCAGAGTTTCAGACCCAAACAGGAGAATGAGATGGCCAATGTTGATGCTCTCAGAGTGGAGGGTCCTGAACTGTCTGATTATAAGTGCAGTGTTGGGTCCTTATGTACTTTTACAAGGGTATTTTCAGAGACACGGAGGTCAGTGGACCCACTTTCACTTGGTCATTGAAGGTCTCTGGAAAAGAGTGTTCCCAGGGATAGATGATCTGATGGGGCCACGGCCCCACCAGTGTCCTTAAGAGGGAAAGCTCTGTCAGCAGAGAGAACCTCAGCCCTGGCTGATCACACAGGATACACTAGGGTGGGATCTGCAGACACCAGCAGCCTGCCCTAAGGCTCCCAAGTCAGAAAGCCCCAGTCATTTCCAGTCCTGGTTTTGCTAGCCAGTCTCAGTTTCTGGCTTTGTGTCTTGCGGGGGCTGATGCAATGTTGTTTGTGAGATGGAGCAAATGGTATTGCTCCTACCCCCACCAGGCTGGCGTCAGGATGAAATTCAACATAGAAAGCATCCTCCCCCTACCCCCATGGACCAAGAGGTAATGCTATTAGAGTTACATGGGTTTGGGGTTTCCCCTTACTGTTTCCATTTCCTTCCTGAAACCGTGAAAGAGGCTTCGTGGGAAAGGAAGTTTCTCTCAGATGCCTGAGTCCAGCTGGGAGTAGCTGTTCCCAGTTAGCCAGGCTGATTGGAGTCCAGGGTGAGTTGGCTGAGTTGTGGGTTTGAACCGCCAGAGCCACTGAGGCACAGCTGGCCCGCTGCCAACCATCCTGTAAATTCCACCATTGCTCATGCCTGGGAGATGCTTCAGCATTGACCGAAAGGGTTGCTAGGTCTTGTTTTGCTCAGGACAGGGCACTGAAGAGTGATCTGTTGTCATACTCTAAGGACAGATCTGGATCCTGTGCCTCCCAGGGACTCCAAACACAGAATGCCCTTGACAGGACCCCAGCCCATGGGCACAGCCCCTTTTGTTAGTATTAATTATGCACTTATGTGAAATGCACCTGCTCTTGAAGAGGGGATAGCCAGTGATTAAAATAGTTGAGAGCAGGTCACCAGGCTCTTTCAGACTCCATTAGGAAATGGCTCTTAGAGGGTTACTTTAGAGCAAGGGAAAGGTCTCCCTGTTGTAGGGGCTCTGTGCCTGGCCAGCTTCTTTAAATCCTGGCCTGCTCCAGCAATCCAAGATGGCTCTGAAGTAGGAACTGCTACTTAATTTGCAGGGATCAGTACAAAATGAAAATCAACAATTTTCAGAAATTAAGATGAAGGTGGGCTGGGTGCAGTGGCCCACGCTTGTAATCCCAGCACTTTGGGAGGCTAAGGCAGGCAGATCACAAGGTCAGGAGTTCGAGACCAGCCTGGCCAACACGGTGAAACCCTGTCTCTAATAAAAATACAAAACTTAGCTGGGATGGTGGTGGGTGCCTGTAATCCCAGCTACTTGGGAGGCTGAGGCAGGAGAATTGCTTGAACCCGGGAGGTGGAGATTGGAATGAGCTCAGATCACACCATTGCACTCCAGCCTAGGTGACAGTGCAAGACTGTTCTCAGAAAAAAAGAAAAATGATTCAAGCAGCAGAGCCTTCAAGCAAGCATTAGGGACCCTTCTGAGCACGGGGCCCTGGTTGTGAAGTTTGTACACTGGGCCAGGTCTGGAAAGAGTGCAAGGCATACAGCTGGCCTGAACCATGTGGGTGAACTGAGTCACCCTGCCCTTTGTGGGGGTTGATGGGGATTTTTTTCTAGGCTGCTGGCCTGGGCATGGCTGACGCATGAGTGGGGCTTGTCCTGGTCTGGGCTGAAAATAATACACTGGGACAAGTTGAAGGGAGGGGGATTGGAGCAGGGTGCTCCAGGGAGCATCATCTGTGTCCAACAGGAAGTCCCTGAGCTTGGACACATGACTTAATCATCTGTCACGAGGTTCAGAGCAAAACCCAGAAGGCCAGGCAATGATGCATTGAAACTGTCCCTACCCAAGTTAGCATTTTCCAGTATCATTTAAAAATGTTTTATAGATAAGAGGTCTCGCTATGTTGGACAGGATGGTCTCAAACTTTTGGTCTCGAGTGATTCTCCTGCCTTGGCCTCCCAAGGTGTTGGGATTATATTCATGAGTCATTGCCCCTGGACTCCAACACTGTTTTAAAATTTTTGATATATCTGTGATTTTTGGATTATACCTGTTTTGTGACTTCCATTGGAGAAAATCAACCTGGCTGGGTGAGGTGGCTCACGCCTGCAATCCCAGCACTTTGGGAGGTTGAGGTGGGCAGATCACATGGCATTTCTCTTGTGAGAGTTTGAGACCAGTTTGGACAAATGGTGAAACCCCGCCTTAACTAAAAACACACAAATTAGCCAGGCATGGTGATGGGTGTCTCTAATCCCAGCTACTCAGGAGGCTGAAGCAGGAGAATCTCTTGAACCCACGAGATGGAGATTGCAGTGAGCTGAGATTGTGCCACTGCACTTCTGCCTGGGCTACAGAACAAGACTCTGTCTCCAAAAAAAAAAAAAAGCCATCAAAAGCAGATGTTTGTCACTGCCAGGTGACCTTACTAATCACTGACCATGGGCATACAAGGACAAATGAAATGAGGGCAAAATAACTTATGCCTTGTTTTCTTTGCCTTTGACCTTCAGCCCCATGCATTCCTGCAAATGTTTTGCCCACAGCAAACCTTTGAATACCTTAACTTTTCTGTTTTAAATGAGATTTCCAAGTGAATTGATGTCTGAAAAGATAGTCCCTTTAGTGGAGAGCAATTGGTATTTGAAGAGAATGAGATCAGGTTGCTAAGGACACCCTTGTTTGTAATCTTTGGTTTATATAAATTATCGGTGAATAAGAGAAATAAGTTTATTCTTTCTTTTAGATGGTAAACCGGAAGGGAAGTGTGTTAAGGGGTAAAGTGAGTCATGGGGTGTGGGAGGCTCAGATGGAACAGGGCTCTGGGACACCTCTCTTTCTTGACATTGGACCTCTAATTTCCATCCCAGGCCTCAAATTAAAAGACAAAGGCTTCTAATCTGCTTGGGTGGGAACACATAAAAATTCCTCTGGGTGGATGGATAGGGGTGGGAAGGAGGAAGTTTGTAGAAACTGAAAGAGGACTTTTTTTGGGGAGAGAGGAAGAAATCTCTTGTTTAATTACAAAACCAAAATATCATTGGCATAAAGTTTTCAGGGTTCATCCATATTGTTGCATATGTCAGAACTTAATTTTTTTGATGGCTGAAAATACTTCATATATAGTGTATTTTGTTTATTGATTTACCTGTTGATGGACATGTGATATTTCTACTTTTGGCTATTGTGAATAATGCCATTAGGAACAATGGCATGCAAGTAACTACTTGAGTCCTTGCTTATAATTTTGTTGGGTATGTATCAAGGAGTGGATTATCGGCTTATGTAGTAATTCTGTATTTAACAATTTTAGAAACCGGCAAATTGTCTTCCACAGTGGTCACACTATTTTGCATTCCTACCAGTAGTATCAAGTTCTCCATATCCTCACCAACACTAGTTATTTCTTTGTTTTTGATTAGAGCCATGCTAGTTGGTGTGAAGTGATACTTACTGTGGTTTGTCTTTTCATTGTCCTAATGACTAAAGATTTTGAGGAGCCTTCAATGCACTCATTGTCCATTTGTATCAAGTTATTTGCCCTTTGCAACCTTTTTTTTTGTATTCGTTGTGTTATAGGTGTTCATATGTGTTTTGAATATTAACCCCTTATCAGATACATAATATGCAATTATTTTCTCGCATTGTGTAGATTGTACTTCAGTATATTTAGAGTGTCTTTTCATAGACAAAAATTTTTAATTTTGATGAAATTTATCTTTTGTTGTTGCCTGTGATTTTAATATCATATTTAAAAAATATTGCTAAATCAGTGGCCATGAAGATTTGCCACAGTTTTGTTCTGAGTTTATAAGGTGTGGTCTCAAATAAAGGTCTCTGATCCATATTGAATTAATATCTGTGTATGGTATAAGGTAAGAGTCCAACTTTATTTTCTTGCATGTTAAAATCCAGTTGTCTCGGCACCATTTGTTGAAAAGACGGTTCTAGAGGACCTTAGCATCATTGTTATGAATCAATAGGCCATGGATTTGAGGGTTTCTTTCTGGGCTCTCAATTCTATTCGATTGGTTTATAGGTCTGTCCCTATGCCAATATCCCATTGCTTTTTTAAATTATAGCTTTATATTTAGTTTTGAAATCAGAAATTTGAGACCTCCAAATTTGATCTATTACAAAATTGTTTTACCCATTCAGGATCCCTTGAAATTCTATATATATTTTAGAATGGTTTTCTTTATTTCTGTGAAGGATGCTGTTGGAATTTAGATAAGAATTGCATTAAATCTGCCAATTATTTGAGTAATATTTTCACCTTCACATTATTAAGCTGTAAGATATTAACTTTTTTTCAGATATATGAACAAAATCAGATATATGATTCTGACTAATGAATCAGGTTTCAGTTTTCCAGTTATTTAGGACTTTTTAAATATCTTTCAACAATGGTTTATAGTTTTCAGTATACAAGTCTTGTGACTCCTTTGTTAAATTTATTCCTAAGTATTTTATTTTTATTATGTTACTGTAAACACAACTGTTCTCTTAATCTCCTTTCACTTGATTGTATGTAGGAATCCAAATAAACCAGTTATGCAATGATTTAATATCTTGAAATTTTATGAGCTCATTTATTGGTATTGACAGCTTTGTGTGTGTGTATATATATATATATATTCTTTATAGTTTTTGACTTATGAGATTGACTTCTTTTTCAATCTGTATATTTTTATTTCTCTTTCCTGCATATTTGCTCTGACTACAACTTTAAGTATTATGTTAAATAGAATAGTGAAAATGGGCATCCTTGTCTCACTCTTGATCTTAGGAGAAAATTTTCAGTCTTTCACCACTGAGTATGAAAGTTGTGAGTTTTTCACATGGCCACAGCATGTTGAGAAAGTTTTCTTATATTCCTAGTATATTGATTAATTTTATCATGAAGGAGTGTTAAAGTTTGTTAAGTGCTTTTTCTGTATCAATTGAGATGATCATGTAGGTTTTTCTTTTATTCTATTATGTAGTTTATTAAACTGACTGATTTCATATGTTGAACCCTTCTTTTGTTATTGGGAAAAATCTCAATTGGTCATAGTGTACAATGCTTTCAATATTCTGAATTCAGTTTATTGATACTATTGTGAGGACTTTTGCATCTATATTGATAAGGAATAGTGGTCTATAGTTTTCCTTTTCTTGTTGGGTCTTTGTCTATATTAGGATAGTGCTATATTCACAGAAGGAGGTAGGACATCTCTTTTTGAAAAAGTTTGAGGACTGGTGTTAATTTTTCTTTAATTGTTTGTCACCTTCACCAATGAAAGCTTCTAATCTTGGGTTTTTCTTCATTAGGAGGTTTTAGGTCACTGATTAAACCTCTCTGTTTCTTTTAGTTCTATTCATATTTCCTACTTCTTCTAGAGTAGGCTTTGGTGGTTTATGGTTTGTTTTTACTTTAATTTATTTCTTGTTGCTATTGTGATTATTTTTTCTGATCTAATGTTGTTTAAGACCATAATTTTTAGAAAAATTTTCACATATTTGTGAGTTTTTCAAAAGTTTTTCTTCTGTTATTGATGGTAGTTTCATTGCAGAGTAGTCAGAAAAGAATTATGATTCTAATATTTTTAAATTTATTAAGATGTTTTGTGAACTTAACATATGATCTATCTCAAATAATGTTCCGAATGCATTTGTGAAAATTGTATACTCTGCTACTGTTGAGTGAAGTGCTTTCAGAGTATTAGATAAAATTGGTCTATTGTGTTAAGTATTAGATACAATTGGTCTATTAATCTTCTGTCTGGTTATTCTATTCACTATTGAAAATGGAGTAATTAAGTCTCCAGATATTATTGATAAACTATGCCTTCAATTCTGTTAATTTTAGTTTCACATGTTTTGGGAGTGTTGTCATTAGATGGGTATATAATTTGTATGTTTTCTTGATGTAGGGCAACTTTTATCAATATATAATGTCTTTGGCCAGGTGTGGTGGCTCACGCCTATGATCCCAGCACTTTGGGACTCTGATTTGGGTGGATCACAAGGTCAGTTCAAGACCAGCCTGACCAATATGGTGAAACCCTGTCTCTACTAAAAATATAAAAATTATCTCAGCATGGTGGCATGTACCTGTAGTCCCAGCTACTTGGGAGGTTAGGCAGGAAAATTTCTTGAACCCGGAAGGCACAGGTTCCAGTGAGCCAAGATCGAACCACTGTACTCCAGCCTGGGTGTCAGAGCAAGACTCCATTACGTGTGTGTGTGTGTGTGTGTGTTCATCTTTATTTCACTCTTGTAAAATTTTTGACTTGAAATCTATTTTGTATGATAGCAATATAGCCACCCAGCTCTGTTTTGGATGCCGTTTGCATGAAATATATTTGTCCATTGTTTTTATGCAAACTTTTTGTGTTTTTGTATTTACAATGACTCTCTTGTAAACAGTATGTAGATGGATCTTTTTTTGTTTATTCTGCCAATTTCTGTCTTATGAGTAGCAGGGTTTGATCCAGTTACATTGAAAATAATTGCTGATAAGAAAAGACTTACTTCTGTCATTTAATTTTGTTTTCCGTAGGTTTGCTGCTGTTGCTGTTGTTGTTCTTCAATTTCTCCATTACCGCCACCATTTTTTGGTATTCTGTTGATTTTTTTATAGTTTGCCAGTTTTTCTTTTTGTATTGTTTAAAGTTATTTTCTTAGTGGTTTTCTGGGAAATTACACTTAATGTCTTAAACTTGTAACTATCTAGCTTTAACAGTAACCCAATTTATAACCAACTTAGTTTCAATAGCATAGAAACATTCTGCTTCTATCCATCTCCTTTCCTACCCTTTATATTGTTATTGTCACATATTATGTCATTCTATATTGGGAACTCATTACCACAGATTTATAATGATTGTTTTATGCACTTTCCCTTTAAATCATATAGGGAAAAAAGTACAAGTAAAAAGTACAATAAGAGTGGCTCGTATATAAAGTTACTTTTACCAGTCTTCTTTATTTCCTCTTATATCTTGAGTTCATGCTGGTGTTCTTTCATTTCAGCCTGAATAACTCCTTTTAGCATCTCTTATAGGAAAAATTTACTGGCTTCTTTTGCCAACCTGACAAAGAAGAATGGGCTGTTCACCACACCATTTTCTTTTCCTCCTGGTCACTCAGCTAGGCTCCTCTTGCCAGCCTCTTTTGCAGGTGTTAGATAAAATAGTAGAATGTTAAAGTGGTACATACCTGGCCATTCAGACCTCCCACATATGATTATCTCAATACATGCAGTAAAAGCCTTTGATAAAATTTAACATCCCTTCATGTTAAAAATGCACAGTAAACTAGATATTGATGGAACATATCTCAAATTCTTCTTAAACTTTTCTAAAGTTTAGAACTAGAGAGAATACAGTCAAACCCATTTTGAGGCCAGCATCATTCCTGTGTCAAAGTCAGACACAATAAGAAAACTACAGACCACTATCTAAGATGAACATAGATGAAAAAATCATCACTAGAACACCAGCAAAATGTACTCAAGAAACATCAACAAAATTACACATAATGACCAAGTTGGATTTATCCCTGTCTCAGCACTGTTTTTATCATGAAACAATGGTAAAGAGGCTGAAAAGACAACTTAAATACTGAGAGAATAGATTTATCAAACATAGTCTCTCTTAAAAGTTTAATATCTAAAATATGTAAGAAATTCAAACAACCCTAATAGCAAAATAAATAATAACCTGATTAAAAAATAGGTAAAGGACCTGAACAGACTTATCTCCAGAGAAGACATAAAAATGGCCAACAAGTACCTGAAAATGTGCTCAACATCACTAGTCAACAGGGAAATACAAATCAAAACCACAATGATTTATCCACTAACATCTGATGAGATGCTTGTTGTGAAAAAGTCAAGAGATAAGTAGTGTTGAGGGTGTAGAGAAAAGGAAACACTTGTAACCTGTTGATAGGAATGCAGATTTATATAGCCACATTTTTATTTGTTTGTTAAGCAAAATATCCTTGTTGGCAAAGTCCCATGTGAAATATAGAATGCAGTATTATTCTAAGATGGAGTTTAATGAAGGGTTGCTCGATACACCCCAATTTCATAGTTTTGGGGTATTTCTGGATTTACTTCTTCAGAGTTTCCTCTCCTAGTTCTGGGAGACTTTTCTATTTCTGTTGCTACCTGGCTGCCAAATATTACTTCTTTCTAGAATTCATTTAAATAGTATAATCCAGCAAAAATATAAAGATTTTTGTGAGTTTTGAAAAAAAAATGTTGTATCACACAAGGAGTCAATGGAAATCTTCTTGGCCCAGTGTAATTTCTATCCTTCCTCTTGTAGCCATTCTTCATCCAAAACGTTCCGGGCCTCTGGTGAAGTGTCTTTCCCCACTGAGTCTAGTCCCTAGGTCTTAGAAGGGAGTGACTCCCTGAAGCTGATGCTAATTTTTAGCTATGTTGAATTCTAATGAATAATATTCACATCACATTAAATTTTTATTTCTTATAAAATTGTTCTAAATTGCCATCTTGTCTCCCAGTCCTTGAAGAATAAATGGACCTTGATCTTGCAGATCCAGCAATCTTAATTCAGTTCAGCTGCCACATTTGACAGATGAGGAAACTAAAACTCAGAGAAGGGAAGTGATTTATCACAAAATATTGGGGCTATTTGGAAGCAGAGCTGAAGCCATAACTCTGGTCTTCTTTCTCTTAGGCCAATGCCCCTATCCACTTGTGACAGTTTTTGCTTCCCTCCTTATTGGCAAGATTGTAATAATGAAAGGTGACAGCGTTGCTTATGCACCTTGTATTCTTGTCTATTATAACTATAAACCCAAATAAGTTTCCCAGAATAGTTAATCATCTAGTAGAAGGTAGTGTGATTTCTCTCCTGTAAATCATAAAAAAAAATACCTCTGGTACCTTCTATTATGTTTGCCATATTGTTTTTTAGGCTATAAGGAAGTGGTCTCGTGTAGTTGTGTATAAATACTGCCTGTTGGTCTCTCCTTATTAGTAGATGCTGACTAACATTACAAGGTAATAATTGGTTATATTGTACTAGGAGAATAACAGTTTATAACAATATTACCTGCAATAAACTACATAGTTTATTTTCTATTCAGTGATGCAATTGTTTGGCTTTTTGGCTGCACAGTTTTTTTCATAGCTAAGGTTGTTTTGTCATAAGGCAATCAGGTGGCACAAAAGTATTAACAACTACAGGAAACCAGCATCTAGCAAAGAAATTTGAAGATCATGTTCACCCTGAATAAACAAGTGGCTTTAAAAAATTCTTCCAACTTTTAACTTCAAACAGAAAAGTTGAAAAAGAAGTACGGTAAAGACACATGTGCCCTTTATTTAGATTCACAAATTAACATTTTCTGGGATTGGCTTTGTGTGTCTCTATGTCTCTTTTCCTCTTCACGTACACACTCATTTTCTCTCTCTTATACACACGTACATATACATGCACACGCTCACATTTTGTGTAGCTCTGAACTGCCTGAAAGCAATTTTCAGACATCAAGATTGTACAAGAATACTTAAGGCAGTTTTCCCAAAATTAGCACATTCTTTTATATTACTACAATAACAAGACATTTGCTACAGATAATTAATATTATGTAGTATGCAGTCTAAATTTAAATGTCTCCACTTGCTCTCAAATATTCTTTATATTAGTCAGGATCTTATAGTGGAATTTTTATCATGTTTCTTTTCATCAGTCTTGAATATTGCTTCCCCTCCACCATTTCCCTCATCTTTTGCAACCTTGACATTTTTGAAGAGTGCAGATTAATTGTCTCATAGACTATTTCTCAAACTGGATTCATCTAACTGTTCTTCTGGATTAGACAAAATGTTTAGGCAAATATTATGTTTCCCACTGCATTCCATCGAGAAGTTTATAATGTCATTTTATCTCAATATTTGTGAAGCTAAGATTCATCTCTGCATTTTAAATTTCTTAATAAACATTAGATGGATAATAGAGATATATGAATGTCCTTTTCCTAACAATATGTTAATGTATAGTGTTAGGAGTAATTTCATGCCAGAATCTCATATTACCTTGGTGGTATTTGCAAAACAGTGATTTTAAAATTCAGGCATTTTTCTAGCTCAGGGGCCAGTAAATGTTTCCAGTAAAGAGGCACATTCTAAGTATTTTAGGCTTTGTGGGCCACATATGGTCTCTGTTACTTATTCTAGTTCTTCTTTAGCTGTGTAAAAATTATTACCTCATGGACTGCAGGAAAATGGTCTGCAGCAGCATTTGGCCCATGAGTAGTAGTTTGTCAAAGTCCTGTTCTGTGTTATAAAGAAGAGCTTTCCTTTTCCTCATAACACGTGTGTGTGTGTGTTTGTGTGTGTGTGTGTGTGTGTGTGTGTGTGTGAGAGAGAGGGAGAGAATGAGAACCTTAATAACTTTTTTTCTTTATAGAGTTGATCTCTAAGCTTTTTTTTTTTTTTAAATAAATACACTTTGGATTTAACTCTGGTAAATAACACTGTCTTAAGAAAATTTCAATTTCATCTTCTATGCTTTCTGATACAATAGCCACTAGCTTCATGAGACCATTCAAATTTAAACTAAGTATAAAATTATAATTCAAAATTAAATAAATTAATAATTCGAAAAAAATTAGTTTCTCTGTCACATGAGTCACATTTAAGTGTACAAGTATTCACTCAACACTCGCAGCTAGTGGCTACATATTGAACAGTGCAGATGTAGGACATTTTTATGATTTAGAAGTTGTATTGGATAGTAATATATGCAGATTTCAAATGTATTTGCACAGAGTTATGCAAAATAGTCCCTCATAATTAGAGTTAACTTATACTTTTTTTCTTGTCTTTTATTTGCTTTTATGCTTATTTCCCTTCTTAGTAATTTGTCTATTCCTTTTCTTTCAAGGTACCAAAGTATTTATTATATCTATTGTTTTTTTGTTTTTATCTCACATTTTTCTTTCCTTATGCTTTCTTTTGATTTAGTTTATCAGTTTTTTTTTTAACTTTTATTTTAGGTTCAGAGGTACCTATGCAGGTTTACTATATAGGTGTCACTGGGGATTTGTGTACAGATTATTTAGTCACTTATGTGGTAGGCCATGTACCTGATAGGTAGTTTTTAAGTCCTGACCATCATCCTTCCCTCCATCCTCAAATAAGTCCCAGTGTCTTTTGTGTCCATGTGTACTCAATGTTGAGCTTTTACTTGTGAGAACATTTAGTATGTAGTTTTCTGTTCCTCTGTTAGTTTATATAAGATAATGGCTTTTACCTTCATGTTGCTACAAAGGACATGACCTCATTTATAAATAAAACATAAAACAGGACATGACCTGTTTTATGGCTCCATCATATTCCGTGGCATATATGTACCACATTTTCTTCATTAGTCTAGAATTGATGGGCATTTAAGTTGGTTTCATGTCTTTGTTATTGGGATTTATGCTGCAATGAGCATATGCGTGCATGTATCTTATTCTGTCCTCTATGATCTTCCTTCCCTCCTTCCCTTTCTCTCTTCTTGGCCTCCTCTTTCCTTCCTTCCTCTTTTCTTTCTTCCTTTCTTTCTCTTTCTCTCTTCCTTTCTTTCTTTCTCTCTTATCTTCCTTCCTTCCTGTCTTTCTTTCTTTCTCTTTCTGTTTCTTTTTCTTTTTTCTTTCTTCCTTCCTCCTTCCCCACCTCCTTCCTTCCTCTCCTCCTTCCTTCCCTCCCTCCTTCCCTCCTTCTCTCTGCTTCTGTCACCCTGGCTGGAGTGCAGTGTCACCATCTTGCCTCATTGCAAGCTCCACATCCCAGGTCCAAATGATTCTCCTTCATTAGTCTCCCAAGTAGCTGGGACCACAAGCGCCTGTCACAAGATCTAGCTGATTTTTGTATTTTTTATTAGAGGCTGGGTTTCTCTGTGTTGCTCAGGTTATCAGGCTGGCCTCGAACTCCTGACCTAAGGTCATCTGCCCACCTCGACCTCCCAAAGTGCTGGGATTACAGGTGTTAGCCACCACACCTGGCCTCCATCGCTCCCTTTTGTATCCCCCAACTCACACCTTGCCCATGCCACTCATGGGTACCCCCTGCCTTTCCCCACAGTCACTTTTGAGTCCGGCACTAAATAGCATTCAGTCCAGAGACCAGACATCAGACAGCAATCTGGACCTCTTCCTTGATCAAAGATGAGACCTCCACAAGAGGGAAATGCCTGCTATGGAGCCTGCAGGCTGAACACAGTCACTCTTCAGGCAAACAGCTAGAACAGAACTGAGTAAAATCTCCAGCCAAAAAAAAACTTCTCATTCAACTCATCCCTAACCCCATTTTACAGATTGTAACACTAAGGCTCAGAGGGGAGGAGACAGAGTAGGCACTGGACAATAGTCTTTTGGCTCCAAAGCCAAGTTCTGTCCACCCAGCCAGGCTCCATCCTTCCTTCTATAAATGTTTATAACAGTATGTGCTGGGCACTCTTCTTAGGCTCTTTTACACATATCACTCAGTCTGCTTTTCCCATTCTTTTGACAAGTATTTATTGAGCTTCTACTGTGTGTATAAACTGGACTCGATACTATGGATATCTTGGTAAAAATCTCAGGCAAAGTCTACCCCCCTGGGGTTCTAACAAGACAATGAGAGGGTTGGTGCTGTGGGCAAGGCTGTGAAGGCAATGAATGAAATGGTGGGGTCACACAGGAAGGGTGTTCAGGGATTCTCTCTGCATGGAAGGGGCATCTTCTTGGCTTTGAGATGCAAATGCTAAAATACCTGTGAGCAGCAGGCCATGCCCACTCAGTAACAGAGCTGAGCCACAACCCTCCATAGATGCCAAACCAAACACCAGATCAGGCCACAAAACCACCTAAGGGCTGGCCGGTTGTGCATTTGGAAGAGGGGGTGCTGTTCTTCCTCCAGGTTGACAACATGATAGATGATTGAAATATACATGGAATGCTGGGAGCAGTGGCTCAGGCCTATAATTTTGGCACTTTGGGAGGCTGAGGCTGGTGGATAACCTAAGGTAGGATTTCAAAACCAGCCTGGCCAACATGGTGAAACCCATCTCTTAAACATACAAAAATTAGCTGGGTGTGGTGGCATTTGTGGGATTACATTGCCTATAATCCCAACTACTCAGGAGGCTGAGGTGGAAGAATCACTTGAATCCAGGAAGTAGAGGTTGCAGTAAGCTGAGATCTCACCACTGCACTGCAGCCTGGGTGGCAGAGTGAGACTTTGTCTCAAAAAAAAAAAAAAAAGGAAAGAAAAGCGCATGAGCTCTGGAGGTGGAGAGATGGAATTGAATCCCAGCTTTTACTTCTCAGTTGTGTGCCCTTGGACAAGTTGGCTTCTCAGAGCTTCAGTTTTCTCATCTGTGAAATGGGAACAACATCTGGCTTGCCGGCGGTCTTAGGATGACTGGGGAGTGTCTGGTACTTAGTAGGTGCTCAACGTGTGTGCTTTCCCATGGCCATCTAAAAGTCCTCAGGGCTGCCCTCCTGCCCTTCCCCCACAACTCCTGTGACTGCCTCTTAAATGGGCACTCAAGGTGGTAAGGAGGCACAGGTGAGGGAGCCACGCTGGATCCACACCCACCCACGCCCATTGTTAGGAAAACAAGCTTTTAGTGCCTGGCCCTGCTGCTGCTGGTGGCTGAGAGTATAAAACGGGACCCAGAGCCAGCCTCTCCCTTCCTGTAAGGCACACCAAGGCAATGGTGTTTAAAATGAAAAGAGGCAGTGGCATGGAGGCTACGGAGACTGAGCCATTCCTGCGGCAAAAAGGGAGGCAGTGGGGCCCCCTGCTGAGGGTTATCTGGCAAGTGTTTCATTGTACCTTCCTCATGGGACCCACAGCCTCTTCATCAGTGATGTCTTCAGGTTCACTGTCCCCAAGCTGCTTAGGTGAGTCCAGACTTCAGGATCTCGCTAAGGCTTGTGGTCTCTTAATGGCATCCATTCAGAGTCCGGGGGCTTCAGCTCTCATGCCTCTGCCTATAGATCTGGTGCTCCGGACACTGGAGGGTGGGTGGGAAGGATACTGAAAAAGGAAAATGATTAATGAGAAAGTGACTGTCCCCCACAGGGGCAAATAAGTAAGCTCTTACCTGACTGTATAAATTAGCTTTTGTTGTAAAATGCCCCCAAATGAGTGGCTTAAAGTTATAAGCATTCATTTATTTAGTTTATAGTAATGTGGGTCAGTAATGTGGACTGGGCTCAGCTTGGTGGGCCTTCTTTTCTTGGCTGGGTTTTCTCATGTGCGTGTAGTTGTGTCTGAAGCTAGCTCAGACATGTTCATGTGGCTAGTAGGGAGGGTTCTAAGCAATAGGCCAAAAGCTACATTTTCTCTTGAGGCTCACAGCTGGCATAGCTTTACCTCCACTCTACTCTTGGTCAAAGGTGGTTTTGTGGCCAGCCCAGGTCCAAGTTGTGTCTGCTCAGCTGCCATAACAGAGTATCACAGACTGAGTAGCTTCAACAGCAGAAATGTATTTTCCTCTTGTTTCTGGTGGCTGTGAGTTCCAGATCAGGTATCTGCAAGTTGGTTCCATCTGAGGCTTCTGCCTCTGATGTGCAGTTGGCCACTTTCTCCCTGTGTCCTCATATGGTCTTTCCTCTGTAACCACCCAGGTGTTTCCCTGTGTGTCTACATTTTCTCCTCTTATCAGGAGTCCAGAATGGGTGAAGGCCCAGCCTAATGACCTCATTTTAACTTTATTGCCTTTTTAAAGGCCCTATTTCCAAACACAGTCACATTCAGAGGTACCGGGGGTTGGGGCTTCAACATACACATTTTGTGAGGACACAATTTACCTCATAACAAGGGGAGAGAAAAACACCATCTGTTGATCTTGAGGAGCTGCAGTAAGATTGAAAATAAGCATGGACAGTGGGGGAAATAACCGAGATCACGATTGCGAAAAAGTCAACCACGCCGACTGATCCTCCACACCTGGCCTGGTTTGGGCAAAGGCAACACACATGGGCACCTACTCTCACCAGCTGTATCTTCTCCCTCCTTCCCCTGCAAGCCTTTTTCTGGAGTTTATTGGTGATCCCAAGTCTCAGGCCTGGAAGGGCTACCTCCTCGCAATGCTGATGTTCCTCTCTACCTGCCTGCAGACGCTGTTTGAGCAGCAGAACACGTACCAGATAAAGGTGCTGCAGATAAGGCTGCAGTCTGCCATCACTGGCCTGGTGTAAAGAAAGGTGAGTCCCGGGGGACAAGTGCAGGTCTTCCCAGCTGGGAAAAGGAACAAAACTGAACTGGTTGGAAGTAATGCTATCAGCAGCTGAGAACGCTTTCAGTCCTCACTTATTAGAGTCACTCACGATATATTCTCACTTCCTTTGTTATTTCTCTTTATTTGGATGTATTTATTTTGTTGCGACAGAGTCTTCACCCACCGTGGCTTCCTAGAGTGCTGGGATGATAGGTTTGAGCTACCTCACCCGGCCTCCTTTCCTTCTTAAGTCTGAGTCATATTCTGCTTAGCAGATGGATCACACTGTGTTTTTTTTTCATCTGATGGTGGACCCGTTGGTTGATTTTGTCTTTTGGCTTTTGTGAATTGTGCTGCTGTGAGCACAGGTGTGGAAATCCCTCTCGAAGTTTCTGCTTTCTATTCTTTTGGCATGGATGGCAATGGCTTTGTTAGAGCCAATGGTAATGCTGTGTGGAAGTGTTTTGAGGGACCACCATTCATAAAGTGTTTTGTTGTTGTTGTTGTTGAGATGGAGTCTCACTGTGTCACCCAGGCTGGAGTGCAGTGGCATGATCTGGCCTCACTGTAACCTCCTCCCAGGTTCAAGCCATTCTCATGTCTCAGCCTCCTGAGTAGCTGAGATTACAGACATCTGCCACCACACCTGGCTCATTTTTGTATTTTTAGTAGAGACAGGGTTTCACAATTTTGGCCAGACTGGTCTCTAACTCCTTGCCTCAGGTGACCCGCCCACCTCGGCCTCCCAGAGTGCTGGGATTGCAGGTGTGAGCTACCTCCCCTGGCTGTTGTGAAGTGTTTTAATCATCCTGTTTTACTGTTCTTCACCTGCGGTTATGATCTCAACCCTGCTTCTCTCTGTTCCTGCTAAGGGACTCCTCGTAGGCAGCCCAGTCCTTGCCTCTGTCCAGGAGACAGCATACCTGGAAGTGAAGTTGGGTCAGTCCTGCCTCAGTGCTGCTTCTGTTTTAGGTAAATATCCTGTGGGTTTAGGAGAGGAAATACCAAGTGCACATATGAAACACCATGGGCATCCCCCAACTCAAGACTGTGGGAGAGATGGGGTGTTGGAGGAGAGGTAAACCTGGAAGCCACTTAGCCCGACTCTGTCCCCTGCCCCAACTTTTTTTTTGAGATGGTGTCTTGCTCTGTCACCCAGCCTGGAATGCAGTGATGCAATCTTGGCTCACTGCAACCTCCACCTCTCAGGTTCAAGAGATTCTACTGCCTCATCAGCCTGAGTAGCTGGGACTACAGGTGAGTGCTACCACACCTGGCTAATTTTTGCATTTTTAGTAGAGCTGGGGTTTTGCCCTGTTGGCCAGGCTGGTATCCAACTCCTGACCTTAGGCGATCCACCCACCTCGGCCGCCCAAAGTGCTGTGATTCCAGGCGTGAGCCACTGCGCTCAGCCAGGCCCTGCTCCGTTCTAATTCTACTGTCTGTGAAAGGCCTCTGGGAGCTTACAGAAACAATGGCCCCAGTATGATTTCTCCCACTCCCTTGCTCCTGGAGTTCTGGGGACCCACAGTGAGAAGTGATTGTTTTCCTCACTCATCTGGATGTGATGAGCCTGGTCAAAGAAGTTTACTGTTGCTGACTTGCAGCTGATCAGGTCCCTGCCCTGTGGAAATTGCCCCTACTAATTCCTTATGCCTCAGTTTACCCAGCTAACTCAGATCTATAGCTCTGCCCCAGGCTGGGTTAGGCTCCTCGCTGTCACTCCATGTGGGAATCTCCCGTTATTTATTTTTTTATTTATTTATTGAGACAGGATCTTACTCTATCACCCAGGCTGGAGTGCAGTGGTACAATCTCAGCTCACTGCAACCTCTGCCTCCAGGGTCCAAGTGATTCTCCTTCCTCAGCCTACTGAGTAGGAGGCCACCACGGTCTGCTAATTTTTGTATTTTTAGTAGAGACGGGTTTCCTCATGTTGGTCAGGTGGGTCTCAAACTCTTGACCTTGTGATCCACCCGCCTCAGCCTCCCAAAGTGCTGAGATTACCAGCTCACACCGCGCTGTTCCCGTGTGACACTTCAGTGAAGTCTGGTGTGTAGGTGATGGCTGCCTGAATATCTTCTCACCACAGGGCAGGGCTGGGGGCTGTGTTGTCTATAAATTCCTCAGCTTTTTATGCTGGTAAGGAAAGAAGGAAGAGGGGGCCCTCAGGGGACATGCAGCAAGGTTTGGTGTGGACATAGCTCACCAGATTGTACTTGGTGTTCCCATGTAACTTGTAACCGCTCTCATAGAAAGTGGCCTAGAACCCCAGAGAGTGGGGGTTGCTCTCTATCAGCTAGGTGTCGGGGGAAGAGAAGCTGAGGCTGTACAGAGCCAGGAGACGGGACAGGGCAACCAGGGCCAAGTGCGGTGGCTAACGCCTGTAATTCCAGCAGTTTGGGAGGCTAAGGCCGGTGGACCATTTGAGGTCAGGAGTTTGAGACCAGCTGGCCAACATGGTGAAACCCCATCTCTACTAAAAATACAAAATTAGCCAGGCATGCTAGTGCATGCCTGTAATCCTGGATACTCAGGAGGGTGATGCAGGAGAATCTCTTGAATATGGGACGCTGAGGTTGCAGTGAGCCGAGATCATGCCATTGCACTCCAGCCTGGCAAACAAGAGCAAAACTCTGTTTCAAAAAGAAAAAAGAAAAGGAATTTGCTCTGCAAATATGGCTGCAGGTGCAACCCCTGATGTGTCCTCCCTTCCCTGCTCCTGCTCATGCTCCAACATCACCCCCAACCCCCAGCCCTGGATTCAAAGTCCTGCAGTGCAGACAGCATGGATTTGCAGAGCTGTGAGCCTGGGGTCTGTCCTGCAGCAGGAGACACAAAGGAGGGATCCCTGGGTTTGAGCCAGAGTTAGCCTGTGGTGTCCCCCTGGAGGCCCTGGTCCCGTTGTGTTTTGTGACACTCCCCCATATTCTCACACAAGCCACCCTCATTTTCAGCATAAATACAGATGCTCCTTAACTCATGATGGTGTCATGTCCCCATAAATCTGTCATAAATTTGTAATAGCAGCCAAGTCCGTAGCTCACATCTGCAAGATTGCTTGATCCCAGGAGTTCAAGACTAGCCTGGGCAACATAGAGAGATTCTATCTTTATGTGGGGGAAAAAAGTAAAAATATACTAAGTTGCAAATGCATTTTATTTATTTTTTGAGACAGTCTCACACTGTCATCCAGGCTTGAGTGCAGTGATGCAATCTTGGCTCACTGCAACCTCTGCCTATCAGGTTCCAGTGCTGGGATTACAGGCATGAACCACTGTACCTGGCCTATTTATTTTTATTTTTGAAGGTGGAGTCTGGCTCTCTTTCCCTGGCTGCAGTACAGTGATCCCATCTTGGCTCACTGCCTGCAACCTCTGCCTCCCGGGATCAAGTGATTCTCCTGCCTCAGCCTACTAGGTAGCTGGGACTACAAGCACGCTATCACACCCAGCTACTTTTTGTATTTTCAGTAGAGACAGGATTTCACCATGTTGCCCAGCCTGCTCTTGAACTCCTGAGCTTAGGCAATCTGCCCACCTCAGCCTCCCAAAGTGCAGGGATTACATGTGTGAGCCACCATACCCGGCCCGCAAATGCATGTGATACACCTACCCTACCAAGTATTGGAGGTTAGCCCAGCCGACTTTGGGTAGAGAACAAGCAAGCAGTAGTAAAAGGAGGGTACTACTTTTAAAAAAACACACTCACCCTTCCCCACCTTGGATCATGACTTTGACATTTCAGGGGTCCAGCCTTCATGAATGTTTATAGAAATAGGTAATAAACTTGGATTAATGTACCCACGCTTAAGTGTACAATTCAATGGCATTTGGTAGATTCACAGTATTGTGGAACCAGTGCCACCATCTGTTTCTAAACTTTCTCAACATCCCAAATAGAATGCTGTCCTCATGAAGCAATAGTTTACCTACTTTTTAATTTTTATGTATGTATGTATGTATTTATTTATTTTGAGACCGAGTCTTGCTCTGTCTCCCAGGATAGAGTACAATAGCGCAATCTCGGCTCACTGTTACTTCTGCCTCCCAGGTACTAAGCAATTTTCCTGCCTCAGCCTCCGGAGTTGGGATTATAGGTGCATGACACCACACCCAGCTAATTTTTGTATTTTTAGTAGAGACGGGGTTTCACCGTGTTTCTCATGCTGGTCTCGAATTCCTGACCTCGTCGTGATTCACCCACCTCAGCCTCCAAAAGTGTTGGGATTACAGGCGTAAGCCACCATGCCCGGCCTACATTTTTTTTTTTGTCAGAGACGAGGTTCTGCTCTGTTACCCAGGCTGAAGTGGCTTGATTATAGCTCACTGCAGCCTCAATTTCTTGGGCTCAAGTGACCCCTCCTGCCACAGCCTCCCAAGTAGATGGGACTACAAGTGTAAACAATTGCACGTGGCTAATTTTTATCTTTTTTATAAAGAGAGGATGTCAGTATGTTCCCAGGCTGGCCTCAAACTCCTGGGTTTTAGCCATCCTCCCACCTCAGCCTCCCTGGGGGGAGGGCAGCCATATAGTCATTCTAGATTGGTAGATAGTTGTTCGATGGTAGAAACTTTTCGCTTTGAGGAGAATGCTTCTCAAATTATGAAAATTATAAGAATAACTGCTGTTAGTGAGATGAAAGATCCCACAGATGAGACAATGTTTCATGTGGTATATGCATCTGGATAGTCTGAGTATCGTCGAGGTATTCCGGATAGGCCAAGGAAGTGCTGCGGAAAAAAGGTTAGATTTACTCCTACAAACATAATAGTAAAATGAACTTTAGCATAGGTTTGGTCAAGTGTGTAGCCTGAAAACAGTGGAAATCAGTGAATAAAGCCTCCCATAATAGCAAATACTGCTCCCATAGATAATACGTAATGAAAGTGTGCTACTACATAGTATGTGTCGTGTAATACAATGTCTAATGATGAGTTGGCTAATACAATTCCTGTCAATCCGCCCACGGTGAAAAGAAAAATAAAGTCCAAGGCCCATAGTATTGCGGGGGATCATTTAATATTACCACCGTGTAGTGTAGCTAGTCAGCTAAATACTTTTACTCCGGTGGGGATTGCGATGATTATAGTAGCTGATGTGAAATATGCGTGAGTGTCTACATCTATTCCTACTGTGAACATATGGTGGGCCCATACAGTAAATCCCAGGAAGCCAATGGATATTATAGCTCAGACCATACCCATGTAGCCAAATGGTTATTTTTTATTGGAATAATATGTTACAATGTGTGAAATTATTCCAAAACCTGGTAGAATGAGAATATACACTTCAGGGTGACCAAAAAATCAGAATAGATGTTGATATAGAATGGGATCTCCGCCACCAGCAGGGTCGAAGAAAGTAGTATTGAGATTACGATCAGTTAGTAATATAGTAATTCCGGCAGCTAGGACTGGAAGGGAAAGTAGAAGAAGGACCTCTGTAATTAGGACAGATCATAAGAATAGGGGGGTTTGATATTGGGTCATGGCTGGGGGTTTTATGTTGATAATTGTTGTAATAAAGTTAATAGCCGCTAGAATGGAGGAGACACCTGCTAAATGCAACGAAAAAATAGTTAGGTCTACAGAAGCTCCTGGGTGTGATATGTTACCTGCTAAGGGTGGGTAAACTGTTCAGCCAGTTCCGGCACCAGCTTCTAGGTTAGAGGATGCGAGTAGGAGAAGGAGTGAAGGGGGTAGAAGTCAGAAGCTCATGTTGTTTATTCGGGGAAATGCTATGTTGAGAGCACCAATTATTAAAGGGACAAGTCAGTTCCCAAAGCCTCCAATTATGATTGGTATTACTAGGAAGAAAATTATAATAAATGCGTGAGACGTTACAATAACATTGTAGATGTGATCATCTTCTATTAGGCTTCCCGGTTGGCCTAATTTTGCTCGGATTAGGAGTCTTAGGGCTGTTCCTACTGCTCCTGCTCATGCACCAAATAATAAGTATAGAGTTCCGATGTCTTTGTGATTGGTTGAAAATAATCAGCGATTTATGAACATAGTTAGGGGTAAAATAGCTGAGTAAGCATTAGACTGTAAATCTAAAGACAGAGGAGTAACCCCTCTTTTTACCAGCCCCGAGGTGATATATCATGTTGAATTGCAAATTCAAAGAAGCAGCTTCAACTCTGCCGGGGCTTCTCCCGCCTTTTTTTCCCTGACAGCGGGAGAAGTAGATTGAAGCCAGTTGATTAGGTTATTTAGCTGTTAACTAAATTTTTGTGGGTTAGAGTCCCATCAATCTAGGAAGGGCTTAGCTTAATTAAAGTAATTGATTTGCGTTCAGTTGATGCAGAATAAAGTTTTGCAGTCCTTATAATGGTGCAGAAATTAAGTAAAGTTTACTTACTAAGAGCTTTGAAGGCTCTTGGTCTTATTAACCTAAATTTCTAGTTTATAAGTATTAGTGGGGTTAAAGGTAGTAGTAATGTGGAAAAAGTTAAGAGTGAGGGTAGGAGTGGCATTGGTTTTATGTGTTTTAGTTGTCAGTTAATTTTTGTGTTGTTGGATGTGGGGAATATTGTTATTGAGATGGAGTATGTTAGGCGTATATAGAAGTAGAGGTTTATTAGTGTTAATATGGCTATTGTGAGTGGGATAATTAGGTTATTGTTTTTTGTAAGTTCTTGTATAATAGCTCATTTAGGGGAGAAGCCTGTTAGTGGGGGTAAATCTCCTAAGGATATTATTATTAGTGGAATTATGGGTATTATTCATGTTAGTTTATTTCAAGTGTGCGATGGTGATAGGGTTGTTACGTTTGAGTTTAGGTAAAAAATTATGAATGTGGAGATTGTTAGGAAGATATAAATAATAAGGTTTAGAATGGTGATGCTTGGGTTGTAGTATAGCACTGCTATTATTCATCCCATGTGGGTGATTGAGGAGTAGGCTAGAATTTTTCGTAGTTGCCAACCATAATTGATAGGATTGAGATCATTAGGATAATGTTCATATTTATTGATGAGAAGATTTTAAATATGATTGACAAGGGGGCAAGTGTTTGTCATGTGAGAACAATTATGGCTGGAATTAGGGGGATTCCTTGGGTTACTTCTGGAAGTCAGAAGTGGAGGGGGGCTATTCCTATTTTTATTACTAGGGCAATTAGTATTATTGTGGATAAAATTTGGTTATGGGGTGGGTTGATTGTTCATTTTCCGGAGGTTAAGTTATTAAGGAAAATGGTTATTAGGAGAATGATTGATGCTGTTGCTTGGATTAGGAAGCATTTAGTAGAAGCTTCTGTGGATCGGGGGTTTGTGGTTTTGGCTAAAATTGGTACGATGGCTAATATATTCAGTTCTAGGCCTAGAAATCAGTGTGAGCTTAGAATTGTAATTGTGGTTCCTGTTAGGATGGTTAAGGAAATAATGAGTTGGGCTAGGGGGTTGATATTAGTACGGGAAGGATTTAACCAACATTTTCAGGGTATGGACCCGATAGCTTATTTAGCTGACCTTACTGTTTAGGATATGGTGTAATAGGTAGCACGGAGAGTTTTGAGTTCTCAGGTATGGGTTCAATTCCTAAAATCCTAGAAATAAGAGGCTTTAAACCTCTATAATTTACTCTACCAAAGTAACTCTTTTGTCAGACATATTTCTTATGTTTGTGGTGGGATGCCAGATATTAAGATGAACATTGAAATATATCATATGCATAGTGCTAGTGTAAGAGGTAAGAAATTTTTTCATAGGAGGTATATTAGTTGATCATAGTGGAATCGAGGATATGCTGTTCGAATTCATAGGAATAGGGTGGTTAATAGGAGGGTTTTAGTTATAAAGTTGATTGTGTATGTTTCTGATATGGTTATGTTGAATGATGTTGCTAGGAAGATGGTGGTGGTTAGGGCATTTATTATGATAATATTTATGTATTCTGCTATAAAGAATAGGGCAAATGAGCCTGCGGCATATTCAATATTAAAGCCTGAAACTAGCTCTGATTCACCTTCTGTTAGGTCAAAGGGGGCTCGGTTGGTTTCTGGGATTAAGGGCATGAGCCACTGCACTTGGCCCTCATGCAGTTTATTGAATACTATACTAACAGTAAAAACCAGAAAGGTTGTATCAGTACTGGAAGGACAGTTTCTACTTAATGTGATCGTTTTTGTGCCACTGTAAAATCAAAAAATTGTGTGACCATCTGCACTTGCAACTACTGGTAGGCTTAGACCCTTGGATTTTAGATCCAGAAACATCCAAACACTTCCTTCTGGGTGGGAGAAGGCTTTAAGGGTCAGAGCTCTTAGCTGCTAGCAAGAGAAGCCCATTCAGGCTGAGTTTAAAAACTGAGGCCAAGCACTGTGGCTTATGCCTGTAATCCCAGCACTTAGGGAGGTCGAAGTGGGTGGATCATCAGAGGTCAGGAGTTTGAGACCAGCCTGCCCAACATGAGGAAACCCTATCTTACTAAAAATACAAAAATTAGCCATGCATGGTTGCACATGTCTGTAGTCCGAGCTACTTGGGAGGCGGAGGCAAAAAAAACTGCTCAAACATGGAAGGCAGAGGTTGCAGTGAGCTGAGATTATGCCACTTCCCTCCAGCCTGGTGGCAGAGCAAACCTCCATCTCAAGAAAAAAACAAAAGAAAGAAAAGAAAATGAATTCATGGGCAGGTGAGAAGTATCGAGGAGACACGAAACTAAAGATGAGAGGCAGCCAGCTGGACAGCCACAGCCTCATCAAACCCAAACATGCAGAGGCTGGCCTAGGGGGGTGACACAGAAATTGCCAGGCATGATGGCTCATGCCTGTAATTTCAGCATTTTAGGAGGCCTAGGTGAGCGGATCACTTGAGACCAGGAATTCAAGACCAGCCTGACCAATATGGTGAAACCCCAACTCCGTTCAAAACACAAAATTAGCCAGGCACTGTTGCAGGTGCCTGTAACTCCAGTTACTTGGGAGGCTGGGGCAGGAGAACTGCTTGAGCCTGGGAGAAAAGGTTGCATTGAACTGAGATCACACCATTGGACTGAAGTCTGATCAACAGAGTGAGTCTGTCTCAAAAAAAAAAAAAAAAAAGGACACATCGAGACGATTTCTACGCAGAATTGTGAGTGAGTGTCCCTCCTTTTGGGGGTAATGTTAGGAAATTTCCAGAATCTGGGAGTGGGCACCAAGCATGTGGCTGAGAATCCTGGACAGTAACAACATCCAGATGTACTTAGCAGAGGAATCAGGGATGTGCCTGACTGGGGTATCAACAAAGACGTCAATTCCAGCTGGCTGTTCATGTTGATGCTATATATCCGGTATATAAATTCTCCTGTCAGAAACTCTAGTTAGAAAGGCAAAGAAGAAAGAAAATCGTGCTCCCGTTCACCGAAGGAAAGGGCAAGAAGGCAGGAAAGTGGAAGGGACCTTCCTGGTGCTGCAGCCTGAATCTCCACTCGTGTTGCTGTCTTCCCCACTAGACTCTGTACTTCCAGAAAGGGCTGGAGATGGGCACAATGCCAGCCCCTCCCTTCTCTCCAGAAGTATTCCCCAATGCTGACATTCACAGTAATTGCTGATTTCTGTTCCTCTCTCTCTTTTTTTTTTTGAGGAAGGTTCTTACTCAGTTACCCAGGCTGGAGTGCAGTGGTATAAACATGGCTCACTGCAGCCTTGACCTCTTGGGCTCAAGTGATCATCTCCCCTCAGCCTCCTGAGTAGCCAGGAATATAGGCGTGCATCACCATTCCCGGCTAATAAAAAAAAACTTTTTTTTTTTCTGTAGAGACAGGGTCTTACTATGTTGCCAGGCTGATCCCAAACTCCTGGGCACAAGCGATCCTCCCTTCTCGGCCTCCCAAAGTGTTTGGTGTTACAGGTGTGAGACACCACACCTGGCCTCTTTCTGTTTCTTTAGAGTAGAGCAGCCCTAGTATGCATCTCCAACCCATAACTGTTTCCCAGCATTGTTATGTCTTTTAAGCCTCTTTCAATATCCAAGTTTGTTAGCTGGGTGAGTGCTCACACCTGTAATCCTGATGTGATAGGATCATTTAAATTCAGAGGTTTGAGACCGACCTGGACAACACGGGGAGACTCCTGTCTCTACAAAACCTAATTTTTTTTTTTAACTCCAGCCAGGTTGCAGTGCAGTGGTGTGATCTCAGCTCATGGCAACCTTCACCTCCTGGGTTCAAGCCATTCTTCTGCCTTATCCTCTCGAGTAGCTGAGATTACAGGCACATGGGACCATGCCCAGCTAATTTTAATACTTTTAATAGAGCCAGGGTTTCACCATGTTAGCTTGGCTGTCCTCAAACTCCTAACCTCAGGTGATCTGCCCACTTCAGTCTCTCAAAGTGCAATGATTGTGATCACAGGTGTGAACAGTGCCCAGCAAAAACTAAAATTTAAAAAAATATGCAATCTACAAGTTTTTTCTCTATCCCTTTTCCCTTTTTTTCTTTTCTTTTTTTTTTTTTTTGAAAGAGAGTCTTGCTCTGTCACCCAGGCCAGAGTGCAATGGCACAATCTCAGCCCACCGCAACCTCCGACTCCCGGGTTCAAGTGATTCTCTTGCTTCAGCCTCCTGAATAGCTGGAATCATAGGCATGTGCTACCACACCTGGCTAATTTTTGTATTTTTGGTAGAGATGGGGTTTCTCCATGTCGGTCAGGCTGGTCTCAAACTCCTGACCTTGTGATTTGCCCACCTTGGCCTCCCAATGTGCTGGAATTACAGGCCTGAGCCAGCTTGCCTGGCCTATCCCTTTGCCTTTCTATGAATTTTGGAAGACTCCACATTGTTGGGTCTTTCTCAAAGTCTAAATTTCCTTAGTGAAGGTGAACCCATTCTCTGTCTTTTGTATTTGTGGCACATTTGCAGCTGGATTCATGGTCACCCCATTAGATTAGAGTTTGATTATGTTGGCAAGATTCAGTGGGTGATATGATTGATCTCTTATTGGTGATGAATACTATCCTATTGTCTCTATTATTTTGTTCATTTTTAAATTATTTTAAATTTTTAAAATAGGGGTCTCATTTAGTCACCCAGGCTGGAGTGCAGTGACTCCACCATAGCTCACTGAAGCCTCAAATTCCTGGGCTCAAGCGATCCGCACACCTCAGTCTCATGAGTAGCTGAGACCACACACCTCCACACCCAACTTTTTTTCTTTTTTGAGATGAAGTCCCGCTCTGTCGCCCAGGCTGGAGTACAGTGGTGGGATCTCAGCTCATTGCAGGCTGCACCTTTTAGGTTAATGCAATTCTGCCTCAGCATTCTGAGTAGGTGGAATTGTAGGCACCTGTCACCACACCCAGCTAATTTTCATATTTTTAGTAGGGATGGGCTTTCACCATGTCGGTCAGGCTGGTCTGGAACTCCTGACCTCAAGCGATCTGCCTGCCACAGCCTCTCCAAGTGCTGGGATTACAGATGTGTTCCACCGCACCACACCTGGCCAATGCCCAGCATTTTCTTTTTTTAGACTGAGTGTTGTTTTGTTACCCAGACTGGAGTTTAGTGGCGCAATCTCAGCTCACTGCAATCTCCACCTCCTGGGTTCAAGCGATTCTGCTGCGTCAGCCTCCTGAGTAGCTGGAATTACAGACACCCACCACCACGGCCAGCTAATTTTTTTATCTATAGTAAAGATGGTGTTTCATCATACTGGCCAGGCTGTTCTTGAACTGACCTAGTAATCCACCCACCTCAGCCTCCCAAAGTCCTGGGATTCCAGGTGTGAGGCACCATGCCTGATACCTAATTCTTATTCACTGGTCATGGATGGGAGCTATGGAAAATTTTTACAGAATACATGCTGGCCCCATCAGAACATCAGGGTTCAGTCTCCTAAGAGATGTTCCTCTGTTTGTGCTACACACCCAAATAATCCATCACAGTCCACTGTTAGAATATTTCCAGAAATTACAGTGGCTACAGTCTAGATGAAAAAACACTGAAGTAGGAGTCAGCATACCCCGGGACTCTTTTGACTCAGCCACTAACAACTTCATGTGGACTTGGGGGAAAAAAAGCTGGAGCGACCACACCTGTAATCCCAGCATTTTGGGAGGTTGATGTGGGAGGATTGCTTGAGCCCAGGAGTTTGAGAGCAGCCTGGGCAACACAGCAAGACCCCATCTCTACAAAAAAACTTGAAAAAATTTTCCAGGTGTGGCTGTGTCCCCCTGTAGTCCCAGCTACTCAGGGGGATAAAGCGGGAGGATCACTGGAGTCCCGGAGGTCAATACTGTAGTGAGCCAAGATCATGCCATTGCACTCAAGCTTGGGTTTCAAAGTGAAACAAAGCTGGAGCTTTTGTTTTCGCATTTGTAAAAGGTAAATGATACTATCTCCTTCATGGAGTTACTGTGAGGATAGAAATACAATTATTTCTTTTCCCTCTTTTTTTAGAAATACAATGAGATAGGCATAGTGGCCAGGTGAGGTGGCTCATGCCTGTGATCCCAGCACTTTGGGAGGCCGAGGTGGGTGAATCACCTGAGGTCAGAAGTTCAAGACCAGCCTGGCCAACATGGTGAAACCCTGACTCCACTAAAACTACAAAAATCAGCCCAGCGTGGTGGCACGTGCCTACAATCTCAGCTACTCAGGAAGCTGAGGCAGGAGAATTGCTTGAACCTAGGAGGTGGAGGTTGTAGTGTGCCAAGATCATCCCACTGCACTTCAGCCTGGAAGACAGAGCAAGACTCCATCTCAAAAACAAAACCCGGTGTGGTGGCTCATGCCTGTAATCTCAGCACTTTGGGAGGCCAAGGTGAATGGATCACCTGAGGTCAGGAGTTCAAGAGCAGCCTGACCAACATGCAGAAACCCTATTTCTACTAAAAATACAAAATTAGGCAAACAAGGTGGTGCATGCCTGTAATCCCAGCTACTTGGGAGGCTGAGTCAGGGGAACTGCTTCAACCTGGGAAGCAGAAGTTGCAGTGAGCTGAGATTGCATGCCAGCATGGACAAGAAGAAGGAAACTCTGTCTCAAAAATAAGAATAATTGATAGGCATAGTGCACAAGACAATGTCAGGTGACACCTGCGCCACAACTTAATACTACTTTGAGTCCAGACAGACAACGTAGGTCTCTGTGCCTCAGTTTTCCCACCTGTCAGATAGGAATCATATGAGGATGCTCTCCTAAGATGATGCTCGAGGCTAAATAATGTTACCCACAAATGAGCCTAGACAAGCACCTCCTGCATTTTAAATACTCTTCCCTTTTGGCTGTTGTCATTACTGTTATTATTTTACTAACTAGAGTGCTTTCTAGCCTGCAAAATAAGGATCTGAAGTTTGTGCACAAGACCATTACTCCTTACCAACTGATTAATAACCTCAATTTTTCTTTTTCTTTTCTTTCTGGTTTTTTTTTTTTTTTTTTTTTTGGTCTGGGAGAAAGAGGTGGAGAGGCAACTTTCCATATACATTTATATATATATATGTACATATATATGTTTGTATGTGCATATATATATATAATTGCATTTTAGGTTTTGGGGTACATGTGAAGAACATGCAATATTGTTGCATAGGTACATACGTGGCAATGTGGTTTGCTGCCTTCCTCCCCATCACCTATATCTGACATTTCTCCCTATGTTATCCCTCCCCAACTCCCCACCCCATGCTGTCCCTCCACTAGTTTCCCACCACATACCCCAGGGTATCATGTTTCCCTCCCTGTGCCCATGTGTTCTCATTGTTCAACACCCACCTATAAGTAAGAACATGAAGGGTTTGATTTTCTGTTCTTGTGTCAGTTTGGTAAGAATGATGGTTTCCAGGTTCATCCATGTCCCTACAAACATCTTTTTTATGCCTGCATAGTATTCCATGTTGTATATGTGCCACAATTTCCCTGTCCAGTCTACCATAGATGGGCATTTGGGTTGTTTCCAAGACTTCATTATTGTAAAGAGTGCAAAAATTAACATTCGTGTGCATGTGTCCTTATAGTAGAACGACTTATAATCCTTTGGATATGTACCCAGCGATGGAATTGCTGGGTCAAATTGAATTTCTATTTCTAGGTCCTTAAGGAATCGCCAGTCTTCCACAATGGTTGAACTAATTTTCACTCCCACCAACAATGTAAAAGTGTTTCTATTTCTCCACATTTTCTCCAGAATCTGTTGTCTCCAGGTTTTTTAATGATTGCCATTCTAATTGACAGGAGATGGTGTCTCAATGTAGTTTTGATTTGCATTTCTCTAATGACCAATGATGATGAAGATTTTTCATATGTTTGTTGGCCTCATGTATGTCTTCTTTTGTAAAGTGTCTGTTCATATCTTTCACTCACTTTTGAATGGGCTTGTTTGTTTCTTTCTTGTAAATCTGTTTTAGTTCTTTGCAGATTCTGGTTATTAGCCCTTTATCAGATGGGTAGATTACAAAAATTTTTTCCCATTCTGTTGGTTGCCAGTTCACCCTAATGATGGTTTCTTTTGCTGTGCAGAAGCTGTGGAGTTTGATTAGGTCCCATTTGTCTATTTTGTTTTTTGTTGCCAATGCTTTTGGTGTTTTAGTCATGAAGTCCTTGCCTATGCCTATATCCTAAATGGTTTTGTGTAGGGTTTCTTCTAGGATTTTTATGGTGTTAGGTCTTATGTTTAAGTCTTTAATCCGTCTGGTGTTAATTTCAGTGTAAGCTGTCAGGAAGAGGTTTAGTTTCTGCTTTCTGCACGGGACTAGCCAGTCTTCTCAACACCATTCATTAAACAGGGAATCCATTTCCCATTGCTTATTTTTGTGAGGTTTGTCAAAGATCAGATGGTTGTAGATGTGTGGCCTTGCCTCTGAGGCCTCTGTTCTGTTCCATTGGTCTATATCTCTGTTATGGTACCAGTACCATGCTCTTTTGATTACTGTAGGCTTGTAGTATAGTTTGAAGTCAGGTAGTGTGATGCCTCCAGCTTTGTTCTTTTTGCCTAGATTTGACTTGGCTATGTGGGCTTTCTTTTGGTTCCATATGAAGTTTAAGGTGGTTTTTTTCCTGTTCTGCGAAGAAGGCCCTTGGTGGCTTGATAGGGATAGTGTTGAATCTATAGATTACTTTGGGCAGTATGGCCATTTTCATGATACCGAATCTTCCTAAGGAATACCATGGAATGTTTCTCCATCTGTTTGTGTCCTCTCTTATTTTGTTGAGCAGTGGTTTGTAGGTCTCCTTGAAGAGGTCTTTAAATTCCTTGTTACTTTTATTCCTAGGCATTTTATTCTCTTGGTAGCAATTGTGAATGGCAGTTCATTCTTGATTTGGCTCTCTTTAAGTCTGTTATTGGTGTATAGGAATGCTTGTGATTTTTGTGCATTAATTTTTTATCCTGAGACTTTGCTGAAGTTGCTTATCAGTTTCAGGAGATTGTGGGCTGAGACGATGGGGTCTTCTAGATATACAATCATGTCGTCCGCAAAGAGAGAAAATTTGACTTCCTCCTTTCCTATTTGAATACGGTTTATTTTTTTTTCTTGCCTAATTGCTCTGGGTAGAACTTCCAGTACTATATTGAATAGGAGTGATGAGAGAGGACATCCTTGTCTAGTGCCAGATTTCAAAGGGAATGCTTCCAGTTTTTGCCTATTCATTGTGATACTGGCTGTGGGTTTGTCATAAATAGCTTTTATTATTTTGAGATAAGTTCTGTCAATACCTAGTTTATTGAGAGTTTTGCCTTCTCTGCATCTATGGAGATAATCCTGTGGTTTTTGTGTTTGGTTCTGTTTATGTGGAGAATTGTGTTTATAGACTTGTGTATGGTGAACCAGCCTTACATTCCAGGATGAATTTTCTTTCCTTTTCTTTTCTTTTTTTTTTTTTGAGACAGAGTCTCACTCCCCCTCCAAGGCTCAAGTTATTTTCCTGCTCAGTCTCACGAGTAACTGAGATTACAGGCACCCACCACTAGGCCTGACTAATTTTTGTATTTTTTTTTCATAGAGACGGGCTTTCACCATGTTAGCCAGGCTGGTTTCAAACTCCTGATCTCAGGTGATCCACCCACGTCAGTCCCCCAAAGTGCTGGGATTATGGGCGTGTGCCACCACCCCATCGCACAACCCCAGTTTTTTTGTACCAACTTTGATTACAGAAATTGGCATGACTCCCAGATTCCCATAATGCAAATTGTCCTCCCAATTATAACTGCTAGTTTGTTTTCATTTAAGAAAAACAAGACAAACAGAAATTGAAATGCTGGTCATTTCTGTTGACAAAAAGATAAGAATGGCCGGATGCAGTGGCTGATGCCTGCAATTTCAGCAATTTGAGAGGCTGAGGTGGGAAGATCACTTGAAGCCAGGAGTTCGAGACCAGCCTGACCAACACGGTGAATTCTCCTCTCTACTAAAAATACAAAAATGAGCAAGGCAGGGTGGCATGTGCCTGTAGTTCCATCTACTCAGGAGGCTGAGGCAGGAGAATCGCCCAACCCAGGAGGCGGAGGTTGCAATGAACAAAGATCATGCCACTGCACTCCAGCCTGGGAAACAAGATCAGAGCACCATCTCAAAAAACAAAAAAATGTAATGTGACTGCTATTTTCTTGTTATAATCACAGAGTTCATGTGGAAAAGCTAAGCAATATGAAAAAATACAGAGTTAAAGATATAAAAAAATTACCCCACATTGGATCAGCAAACTTTTTTTTTTCTCTTGAGATAGACTAGGTCTTGCTATTGCCCAGCCGGTGGGCAGTGGCACAGTCACAGATGCCTGCATCCTCGACCTCCTGGGCTCACTCTGTGCTCCTGCCTCCCAAGGAGCTGGGACTACAGGTACACACCCCTACACCAAGCTATTTTTTTTAATTTTTTTGTAGAGGTGAAGTTTCACTGTGTTGCCCGGGCTGGTCTTGAATTCTTGGCCTCAAGTGATCCTCCCGCCTCAGCCTTCCAAAGTGCTGGGATTACAGGCATGACCTTATCTGGAGACTAGGTCTTTACAGAGGTTATCAAATTAAAATGGGTCATGATGGTGGGGCCCTGATCCCATATAACTGGTGTCCTTACTAAAAGGGAAATTTGTTGCCAGTAAAAGAAAGAGTAAAATATTTTTTTTTGAGACAGTCTTGTTCTGTTACCCAGGCTTGAGTGTAGTGATGTGATCATAGCTCAATGCAGCATCAATCTCCTGGGTTCAAATGATCCTTCCACCTCAGATTCCTGAGTAGCTGGGACTACAGGTGTGTTCCACCATGCCCAGCTAATTTTCTGTATTTTATGTAGAGATGGTATCTCACTATGTTTCCCAGGCTAAACTTGAACTTCTAGGCTCAAGCAATCCTGTCTCGGCCTCCCAAAGTGCTGGGATTATAGGTGTGAGCCACTGTGCCTGCCCAAAAATAAATTTTCACACAGAGACAGACATGCATAGAAGGACAATGGCCACTATAAGTCAAGGGATGCCTGCTGTCCCAGAGCCTCCAGAGAGCGCCTGGCCTGCAGACACCCAACTACACTTTCGGCCTCCCAATTGGGAGACAATAAATTTTTATTTTATTTATTGATTTATTGAAACAGGGTCTCGCTCTGTCACCCAGGCTGGAGTGTAGTGGCATGACCTCAGCTCACTGCAGCCTCATTCTCCCTGGTTCAAGAAATCCTCCCACCTCAGCCTCCAGAGTAGCTTGAGATCACAGGAACATGCAACCATGCCTGGCTAATTTTTTTTTCTGAGATAGATTCTTGCTCTGTCCCTCAGTCTGGAATAAATTGGTGTGATCTCAGCTTACTGCAACCTCCACCTTCTGGGATCAAGCATTTCTCCTGCCTCAGCCTCCTGAGTACCTAGGATTACAGAGGCACACCACCACACCCAGCTAATTTTTGTATGTTTTGTAGAGAGGGTTTCACCATGTTGACCATGCTGGTCTCGAATTCCTGACATCATGATTTGCCTACCTCAGCCTCCCAAAGTCATAGGATTACAGGTGTTAGCCACCACTCCCGGCCTTGTATTCTTTCAGTAGAGATGGAGTTTCATCCTATTGGCCTGGCCAGTCTCGATCTCCTTACCTCAAGATATCCTCTCATCCTCCCCAAAGTAAATGAGCCATCATGCCCTTGGTCATTCATGAATGTGTAATCAGGTTTTGTCCAGGATCAGAGGCTCATGCCTGTAATTCCAGCACTTTGGAAGGCTGAGAAGGGAGGGTCCCTTGATGCCCAAAGTTTGAGGACAGCCTGGCCAACATGGTGAGGTCCCATCTCCACACACACACAAATATTAGTTGAGCATGGTGGCATGCACCTGTAATCCCAACTACTCAGGAGGCTTAGGTGATAGGATTGCTTAAGCATGGGAATAAGAGGCTGCAGTGAGCTATGATTGTACCACTGCACTGTAGCCTGGACAACACAGGAAGTCCCTCTCTGTCTCTATAAAAAAAAAAAAGGCGTTGTTTGATTTTGTGTTTCTGTTGTTGTTACTGTTGTTTTTTGAGATGGAGTCTCACGCTCTGCCCAGGCTGGAATGCAATGGTTCAATCTCGGCTCACTACAACCTCCACCTCCTGTATTGAAGTGATTCTCCAACCTGAGCCTCCCGAGTAGCTGCGATTACAGGTGTGCACCACTACCCTAGGCTCATTTTTATATTTTTAGTTGAGATGGGGTTTCACCACGTTGGCCAGGCTGGTCTGAAACTCCTGACCTCAGGACATCCACCCGCCTTGGCCTCCCCAAGTGCTAGAATTACAGATGTGGGTCACTGAGCCCAGTCGATTTTATGTTTTGGCTGGGTCGGGTCTGGTAGGTGTATGGTTAATAAACCAGGTCTTAATTTTTCTAGGCTACCTGGGGCTTGGGCACGCACTGACAGCAATGTCGTGGGTGGTGACATTGGCTTCGAACGTGGATGAAAACAAGATCTGGTCTCCTTCTTTTACCCAGACAGTGTTGATCAGCTGACCTAGGAGATAAAAGAACTGGTATATGAGGCCATGTGTACATCCTGGGAAAGGGGATGCCAACTGCTGGGACCCCAGCCCCCCCTGCCACCAACCAGCCCACCCTGCCAGTGGCTCTTCCATGTTTATTACAGCTTTTGAGAGGTTCACTATTCAAAGGAGGATGAATTGAGGGAAGTCCAGGGCTGGGGCACAATTCTGTTAAACCTGATAAGGAATCATGTGGGTTTTCAAGAAAACCCACAGCCAGACATGGTGGTTCACGCCTGTAATCCCAGCACTTTAGGAAACCTAGGTGAAAGGATCACTGGCGGTCAGGAGTTTGAGGCCATCATGACCAACATACTGAAATCCCATCTCTACTAAAAATACATAAATTAGCCAGGTGTGGTGGCATATGCCTGTAGTCCAGCTACTCGAGAGACTGAGGGCTGAGAATCCCGGGAGGTGGAGGTTGCAGTGAGTAGAGACCACACCATCGTATTCCATCCTGGGTGACAGAGTGAGACTCCATCTAAAAAATAAATAAATAAATAAAGTGAGAAAACCAGGCATGGGGGTGCATGTCTGTAATCCCAGCACTTTGGGAGGCTGAGCTGGACAGATCACTTGGGGTCAGGAGTTCAAGATCAGCCTGGCTAACACGGTGAAATCTTGTCTCTGCTAAAAATACAAAAATGAACCGGGCATGGTTGCGTGTGCCTGTGATCCAAGCTACTAAGGAGGCTGAGGCAGGAGAATTGCTTGAACCCGGAGGTGTAAATTGCAGTTAGACAAGATTTCACTACTGCACTCCAGCCTGAGGGACAGAGCAAGACTCCCCTTTAAAAAAAAAATCATAGAAGACCGAGATATCCGCAGATAATGCACCGTGTCACTTTCCCCGTGCACTTTTCCTGCCTCTTGGTAGACAGTTCCTAACATCACCATGAGATCCTGGTGAAGGAGGGGTGGATACTGAGGTTGCTACAGTTTTATGAACCATTTTTCCCCAGAGAGAGATGGTCATCTTCTGTCAGATTCCTTTGAGTGTTTTGCCAACCCCTGCTGTGGGAGGTTTACCCTCAGGGCACTCCTCCATGAAGCCACCAGGTGACGCCATTGCCATATAAATGAAACAAACTGACCCGACATTAGAAAATGGTGTTCTACTTTCTTTGAGCTGAGTGGGGTGGGTCAAACCTGTAATCCCAGCACTTAGGGAGGCTGAGGTGAATAGATCATTTGAGTCCAGGAGTTCGAGTCCAGCCTGAAAACATGGTGAAACCCTGTCTGTTTTAAAAATACAAAAATTAGCCAGGCATAGTGATGCACACCTGTCATCCTAGCTACTCAGGAGGCTGAGACAGCAGAATCGGTTGGGAAGCAGAGGTTGCAGGGAGCCAAGTTTGTGACTCTGCACTCCAGCCTGGGTAACAGAGTGAGACTCCATCTCCAAAAAAAAAAAGTGTTCCTAAGGACTGAGAGGGGAAATTGAGGCATGCAGACTGGAGTTGGGGTGGGGCTTGGTGAGAGAATGGGTTTAAGTAACCTGTGAAGGACTCTCAGAAAGTCAGAGCAACATAAAAATTATTTATTCTACCTCCCGCTTCCACATTTTCCAGATATAGAAACCAAAGCTGAGAGGGAGGGGGATATGTATCCCAAAAGCACCACGTTGGTAGGGAGCAGGGATGCCAGAGAAAACACAGGACATCCAGTGAAGTGAGAGTTTCAAACTCTCAGTGTATGTCTCAAATAATGCACAAGACTTAAACTAAAACTTTATTTACTTTTTGTCTTCAAAGGTAACTGGGCATCTTTATGATGATTTGCTAAGTCTTACAACCCTCATGTGGGTAAAATGAAGATTAGAAAGATACTTAAATGTAATAAGCAAACATGCAAAATGAGGGCAACTCTTTCCCATTTTGCAGACAAGGGAACTGCACGTTAGGGAGGGGACTTGCCCCAAAGTCACCCTCACAATCCTCAGAGTCATGATTTGAACCCAGTCCTTATTCCAGAGGTCTCAACTTCACTGTTGTGGCCAGGAACAGCTCCCAGTCCCACTCGTGTGTGTGCATGTTCTTTCTTGAATATGACTCTCCCCCCATCGTGTAAGTGGGTGGTTCCCCTCCCTGACATTGACGGACTCTGTCTTCAGCAGGCGCCTCCTGACCCAGAAGACCCCCATGAGCCCAGATCCCTGGGACCCGGTGGCTGTCCTTATCACATTCCTTGACTCCGCATCTTAGGATCCAAGTCTGACCCTCTTCAGGATCTGCAGCTGTGTTACAGAAAAGGGGACCCGATCCAGACCACAAGGGAGGGTCTTCGGATCTCGTGTAAGAAGCAATTCAGCATGAGTCTGTAAAGTGAAAGCACAATTGTTTGTTTGTTTGCTTTTTTTGTTGTTTTGTTTTGGTTTTGAGATGGAGTCTTTGTTGCCCAGGCTAGATAGAGAGTAGCGGTGTGATCTTGGCTCAGTATGACCTACGCCTCCCGGGTTCGAGAGATTTTCCTGCTTCAGCCTCCTGAGTAACTGGGATCACAGGTGCATGTCACCACACCTGGCTAATTTTTATATTTCTAGTAGAGATAGCATTTCACCATGTTGGCCAGGCTGATCTAGAACTCTTGACCCCAGGTGATCCACCTGCCTCAGCCTCCCAAAGTGCTGGGATTACAAATGTGAGCCACAGTGTAAGTTTATTCTTTCCTTAAACAGCAAGTTTTTTAAGAAGATGAAGATGAAATAGCTACTCCATAGAGCAGCCCAGAGGGCGCTGGTGCCCATCTTTAGGGTCATTTCTTCCTGACATGCTAAATGAGGGCTAGACTATTCATGACTCCCCTTTTATAGATCTCATAGGGAAACTTTCTGATGTTGCCATGGCATTTTTAAACTGTCATGGCGCTGGTGGCAAATGTAGGAGTGAGGATGAGCAGAGGTCACTCTGGTCATCATCTTGGTTTCGGTGGGTCTTGGACTGGCTTCTTTACTGCAGCCTGTTTTACTGACAAGGTCTCTGTGACCTGTGTCCTGTGCTGCCCTCCTGTCTCATCCTGTGACTCAGCATGCCTTCACTGCCTGGAAATGAAACCCAGTAGGTCTCAGCCTCCTTTTACGCATCTCCTATTCAAGATGGAGCCGCTGTGGTTCACACCCCTCTGGCAGCTGGGCTCCCCGGGATCTCCTGAGGTTCTGTCCCCTCCGTGCCTAGCTCCTGGGTCCCTCCACCATCGCTGTCTTCCTGAGCCACCTGCCTCTGAGTTTCTTTATCAGCATGAAGAGGAATCACTTTCAGGTTCGGCTTTTGGGGGAAAAGACGGACCAGGCAGGAAGTAGGGAGGAAGACACAGGCCCTGGTGTGGGCGATGGGGAGGGCAGAGCTGAGTGGGATCCGGCGGGTCTGGCTTTGTTCTTGTCTCTGCGAGTTGCCCATCGTGCAGACCTGCCCCTCTCCTTCCCCATCGCATCGGACGGCGGCTCTTCCCTCCATTGTTCAGACCCCAGGCCCCGGGTCAGATCAATGCCTTTTTCTCCTGCACCCCATCAGTCAGCAGATTTTCTTGGCGTCATCTGAAAAATGCATCCAGCAGCAAGGCCCTGGCTCACTCCTTACTTCCGCCCCAGCCTCTCTCCACTTCCAGCCACAGGAGACCTGTGTGAGCTGAATTCATCACACCCTCCTCTTCTCAGACCTACAGCAGCCCCATTTTCCTCAGTCTGAGCCAAAGGCCCCACAGTGGCCCACCTGGCCCTCCCTGAGCTGCCTCATTGACTCCAGCCTCACCTTCCACCCGTCTCCCTCCCTTTCCCACCTACCCCATCCTCACACCTGCCTGATGTTCACACATCTCTCCAGGCATCTGCTTTAGCTGCTCTCCGCCTGGACCACCCTCACTCTAGAAGACCCTTGTCCCCTCCAGCACCCCCTGCAGTCAGGTCCACCTTCCTCACCATCGTTCAGCAAGGACACACCCCGCCCATCCCTCTCCTTTCAGCATCTCTCTTCCTTGGCCTGTTTTGGGTTCATTTTTGCTGTTCCCCAGCACTTCCCACTTCCTAAAGGGCCCTTCAAGAAGCACCCGGAAGGGGCCAATGGCCTTGCTCTCCTTAGACTAGAAGCTCCACGGCAGCACAGCACACTCTTTATGGCAGATTCAGTATCTAGTTAGTGCTCGGCATGCAGAAGGTGCTGGACAAGTGTTTGAGAACTACGTAAGAATGGAGGGAGGGGAGAAGGGTAGGAAAGAGGAAGGGAAGAAGGGAGGGATGGGGAGAAAGGAGGGAGGGGAGGAGTGAAAAGGAGGGAGGGAAGGAAAGATAGGAAAGGGGAGGACAGATGGAGGGAAGGGAAGAGTTGAAAGAGGAAGAGAAGGAATGATGGAGGCAAGGAAGAAAGGGAGGAGGGAGGTGGAAAAAGAGGGTAGAAAGCAAGGCAGGAGAGCAGAAGAAAGGAGTAGGGAAGAAAAGAAAGGTGGAAGGGGGATAAAGGGAAGGAACTTATTTTCTCTCTAGGCCCAGCTGTCCCAATTATCTGTCATTTGGCCAGCCTCCTGCATGGCCTCCTCCGAGCACAGTGACTCATGCCTCTAATCCCAGCACTTTGGGAGTTCGAAACAGGTGGATCACCTGAGTTCAGGAGTTCTAAACCAGACTGGTCAACATGGCAAAATGCCATCCCTCTTAAAAAATACAAAGATTAGCTGAGCATCGTGGCAGGCACCTATAATCTTAGCTACTCCAGAATGTCAGGCAGGAGAATCACTCGAACCCAGGAGGCAGAGATTACAGTGAGCCAAGATCGCGCCACTGCACTCCAGGCTGGTAACCAAGCAAGACTCCATCTCAAGAAATAACAAAATACCTTCTCCAGGCAGCTGCCTTCTGATGATGCCCCTCCCCGGTTAAGCACAGACCCCGAACTCCTGCCTGACCCTAAAGTGCCAAGTGACGCCGCGCATGTACTCCTCTGGCCACACTGAGTGTCCTCTCAGTCATGCTGCTCCCTCTGCCTAGGTGTTTGTTGTCCCCTGTCTCAGAGCCTTCAATCCCTCTTCCCGGCTCCATCCCCTCATCCTCTGCCTGCCCAGCACCCACCTCCTGGCCATTTAACATGTAGCTCAGGTTGTAATCCCAGTACTTTAGGAGGCCAGGGGCAGAGGGTCACTTGAGCCCAAGAGCTTGAGGCCAGCCTGGGCAACAGAGTGAGACCCCACAACTCCACCAAAAATGTAAAAGGAAGAAAGATGTAGCTCAGGCATTACCCACCTCCAGGTAGCCTTCCTGATGGTGCCATACCCAGGTGGGCTCAGGGGCAGCCTCTGTTCTCTGGGCACCAGAAGCCTCCTTTCTGTGGCAGTGGTCCTGGGTCAGCTCCTGCAGGAATCCAGGCACAGGATGATGGTGGATGGATCAGGACTGAGGGTCAGAGATGCGGAGAGGCAGACAGCTTTGGGAAGCAGTAGGAAGGATCAGCAGGATTTGCTGCACGGTGACTGTCAGGGTGCAGTGGAGAATTCCGGACCAGCTGTGTCTTCATCTCTCTCTTCCCTCCAATCCCAGGAGAGCAAACGAGGCAGAAGGACTTGTGGGCCCGATTCACCAGCTCTATCCTCAGGAACTCGAGGACCATCAAGTTCCATGGCTGGGAGGGAGCCTTTCTGGACAGAGTCCTGGGCATCCGAGGCCAGGATCTGGGTACCTTGTGGACCTCTGGCCTCCTCTTCTTTATGTCGCTGGTGTCTTTCCAAGCGTCTACATTTCTGGTCATGTCACTCTAGTCTCTATGGTGATCAGGACTGGGGAAGGAGTGTGGGGCTCAGGAGGTGAGGTAGGTGGAGCCTCCCTGATCCTACCACCCTGTCCATCAAAACCCACACATTCTGGATCCTGTTCTCACCGGGTTTCTGCTATCTTCTGCGTGAATGAATTAATTCCATCATTCTGGTGAAGGTGACAGCGGCCGTTGAGGTCTGCTCTTCTGAGAGTTCCAGGCTTCCACTGATGTGGGGAGGAGAGTTCAGGTGCAGACAGGCTGCAGAGATAGAATCCAGGGTATGAGTGGCTTTTTTGCTGCTGGCCAACAAATGTCCATAGCCACCCTGTCACTGACGTGATTCTTGTTCTGCCGTTGTCGTTTATTTCTGATTGCTGTCAGAACACTCTTCCTAAAGCACAGCTTTCTGAAGAATTTAAACATGTTGATGCATAGGCAAGGCACAGTGACTCACGCCTGACATCCGAGCTCTTTGGGAGGCTGAGGTGCCTTGAACCCAGTTGGTGGAGGTTGCAGTGACCCCAGATTGTGCCACTTCACTCCAGCCTGGGTGACGGAGCAAGACTTTGTGTCAAAAACCAAACAAAACAAAACAAAAGGATCACAAATGGGACCAATACCTAGGGCCCTCCCATGCTGCTCTCTTCAGGAGTCCCCAGGCTCAGCCCTCATGTCTATCACCTTCACAGAGAGGCCTTTCCTGACCACCTTCATCACCACCTGAGCACCCCTGCTTGTGCTAGTGCACTCTAACCTGCACCCGATTTCTCTTTACTTTTTTATTTTTGAAGACAGAGTGTTGCTCTGTACCCCAGGCTGGAGTGCAGTGATGCAATGTCAGCTCACTGCAACCTCCACCTCCCAAGTTCAAACAATCCTCCCACCTCACCCTCCTGAGTAGCTAGGATTACAGGCAGCTGCCACCACACCTAGGTAATTTTCTTTTTTGTACATTTAGTAGAGATGGCATTTCACCATGTCGGCCAGGCTGGTCTTGAACTCCTAACCTCAAGGGATCCATCCTCCTCAGCCTCCCAAAGTGCTGGGATTACAGATGGGAGCCACCGCACCTGGCCATACCTGCTTTAGTTTTTATTCTTCATAGCACTCTCCACCTGATGTGCTGTCTGTGTTAATGGTTTGTTTATGGATCGCCTGTCTCTTTCCCCTCATTAGAATGATGGATCCATTAAGAGAGCAGCAACTTTGTTTTGCTCATTGCTGTTTCCCCAGAGCCCGGAGCCCTGTCAGGTATATGATAACCAGGCAGTAGTTATTCATAGAATGAATGAATGTAAGAATGAATAAATGGCCGGGTGCTGTGGATCACGCCTGTACTCCTAGCACTTTGGGAGGCCGAGGTGGGTGGATTGCTTGAGGTCAGGGATTTGAGACCTGCCTGGACAACATGGTGAAACCCCATCTCTACTAAAAATAAAAAAAGTTAGCTAGGAATACTGATGCACGCCTGTAATCCCAGCTACTCAGGAGGCCGAGACAGGAGAATTGCCTGTACCCAGGAGGTGAAGGTTACATTGAGTCGAGACCATGTCACTGCACTGTAGCCTGGCAGAAAGAGAGAGACTGTCTCAGAAATAAATGAAAATAATTTTTAAAAAGAATGAATGAAAGATCAGAAGGCCTAGATAGAAGGAATATGTTACAGTAATCAATAGTGCACAAGGGAAATTACAGTGAATGAGAATTTATTTGAATATTTCAAGATAGCTAGAAGAGAAGAATTTTTTTGTTCCCAAAACAAAAGATAAATATTTGAGGTGATGACTGTCTCAGTTACCCCGATTTGATCATTACATATTGTCTACAGCTTGGGTCCCCAACCCTCCTGGCCACGGATCTGTACCAGTAGCCTGTTTTTGTTTTTCTTTTTTTTTCTCTCTCTGTCTCTTTTTGAGACAGAGTCTCAGTCTGTGCAGCGGTGCTATCTCAGGTAAATGTAACCTCCATCTCCGAGGCTCAAGTAATTCTTCCGCCTCAGCCTCCTGAGTAGCTGGGATTACAGGCATATACCACCACACCTGGCTAATTTTTGTATTTTTAGTAGAGACAGGGTTTCACCATGTTGGCCAGGCTGGTCCCAAACGCCTTACTTCAGGTGATTTGCCCTCCTCATTCTCCCAAAGTGCTGGGATTGCAAGTGTGAGCCATTGCACCCAGGCTTTTTTTTTTTTTTTAATTTGACAGGGAGTTTTGCTCTTGTTGCCCAGGCTGGAATGCAATGGCATGATCTTGACTCTCTGCAACCTCTGTCTCCCAGATTCAAGCCAGTTTCCTGCCTCAGACTCCCAAGTAGCTGTGATTACAGGTATGAGCCACCATGCCAGGCTAATTTTCGTATTTCTAGTAGAGACAGGGTGTCTCTATGTTGGTCAGCTTGGTCTCGAACTCCCAACCTCAGGTGATCCACCTGCCTCAGTCTCCCAATTACAGTCTGCTGGGATTACAGGCGCGAGCCACCGTGCCCATCTCACCTGTTGGGAACTGGTCAGGCAGCACAGCAGGTGAGCAGGGAACGGGCTAGGGAGGCTTTATCTGTGTTCACAGCCGCTCCTTATTTCTGGCATCACCACCTGAGCTCCACCTTCTGTCAGATCGGTGACGTTGTTAGAGTCTCATAGTAATACAAACCCTACTGTAAACAGCACATGCGAGGGAGCTGGACTGCGTGCTCCTTATGAGAATTCAATGCCTGTTTATCTGTCAATGTCTCCCGTCACCTTCAGAAGGGATGCTCTAGTTTCAGGAAAACAAGCTCAGGGCTCCCACTAATTTTACGTTACGGTGAGTTGTGTAAATATTTCATTATATATTACACTGTAATAATAACAGAAGTGGGCCGGGCACAGTGGCACATGCCTGTTATCCTATCCTTTTGGGAGGCTGAAGCAGTCGGATCACCTGATGTCGGGGGTTCAAGACCAGCCTGGCCAACATGGTGAAACACCGTGTCTGCTAAAGGTACAAAAACTGGCATGGTGGCAGGAACCTGTCATCCCAGCTACTTGGGAGGCTGAGGCAGGAGCATTTCTTGAACCCAGGAGCGGAGGTTGCAGTGAGCCACAATCATAGCATTTTGGGAGGCTGAAGTGGGCGGATCACCTGAAGTCAGCAGTTCGAGACCAGCCTGGCCCACAGGTGAAACCTCGCCTGTAATAAAAATATATAAATTAGCTAGGTGTGGTGGTAGGAGCCTATAAGCTGACTTACTCGGGAGGCTGATGCAAAAGAATTGCTTGAACCCAGGAGGTGGAGGTTGCAGTGAGCCAAGATCATGTCCCTGGACTCCAGCCTGGGTAATATAGGAAGATTCTGGTTTTGTTTTTGTTTTTGTTTTTGTTTTTAAAGGCAAGCCAGTTACAATGGCTTATACCTATAATCCCAGAATTTTGGAGGCCAAGATGGAAAGATCACTTGAGACTAGGAGTTCCAGGTAAACCTGGGCAACATAGCATGACCCCATCTCTACAAAACATTTTTTAAAAATTGGGCACAGTGGTATGTGCCCCTAGTCTCAGCTACTCAGGAGGCTGAGGCAAGAGGATTGCTGCAGCCCAGGAACTGGAGGCTGCCGTGAGCCATGCTTGTGCCACTGCACTCCAGCCTGGGTGGCAGAGTGAGACCCTGCGTCTTAAAAAAAAGAATTCAGAGTAGAGAAAGGTATGAATTGTAAGTTCAAGCATTGAACGTCCCACATTTCCTTCAGAAGTGTTGATGCGTGCCCCAAGAACTCTGCATTCATTTCCCAGCGCTGCCTTAACAAAGTACCCTAAACTGTGTGGCTTCAACCACAGAGATTTATTCTCACAGTTCTGGAGACCAGGAGTCTGAAATCAAGGGATTTTTTATTGTTTGTTTGTTTTTTCTCTGAAGGCTGTGAGGGAGGTCCGTCCCAGTTCTCGCTCATGGATTCTCAGAGCCTCCAGAGTTCCTTGGCTTGCAGGTGGTCTTCTGTCTCTGTCTTGAAACCGTCTTCCCTTTGTAGGTGTCTTTGTCTACACATCCCCTTTTTATAAGGACACCAGGCACACTGGATTAGGATTCACCCTCATTACCTCAGCTTAGGTCGATCACATGTGAAGAGGCTATTTCCAAATAAGGTCGCATCCACAGACCCTGTGGCGTAGGGCTTCAGCGTCTTTCAGGGAGACAGAGCACAACGCATAACACTATGGATTTGCAAATATTTTTAGTTTGAGTTTCTGGGTTTTATTTTTTAATTTTGGTGTCGGATGAGTGATGTGATGATGCCGTAACAAGTTCTGAGAATGGCACATATCATAAAATAGCCTGATAACCCAATTGTCATGATTAGGTTTTGATTTTTTAAAATTTTAGTTTTTCTTGAGGCAGGGTCTTGCTGCAATACTCATGCTGGAGGGCAGTGGTGCAATCATGGGTCACCGCAGCCTTAACCTCCTGGATTCCAGCGATCTTCCCACCTCAGCCTCCCAAAGAGCTAGGATTATAGGAATGAGCCACCACCCCCAGCTGTTCCCTATTTTTTGTTTGTACGTTGTTCATTTGTCTCAAAAAACACACCTTTTTATCTGTGCATGCTGGCTCATGCCTGTAATCCTCAGTACTTTGGGAGGCCAAGGCAGGTGGATCTCTTGAGATCAGGAGTTCAAGACCAGCCCGGCCCACATGGTGTAACGCCTTCTCTACTAAAAATACAAAAATGAGCTGGATGTGGTGGTGTGTACCTGTAATCCCAGTTACTCGGGAAGCTTAGGCAGGAGAACCGCTTGAACCCTAGAGGCAGAGGTTGCAGCGAGCCAGGTTCATACTCCCACACTCCAGACTTTGTGGCAGAGTGAGACTAACTCAAAAAAAGTGAAATATACATACATATAAACGTGCACATGAACACACACACACACCTTGGCAATTTTTTTATACATCAGCATTCACTGGTACAATGTAAATTCTATGGTAGATTTTATTTAGATTAATACAATCTAAATACTATTCTATTAAGTGCTACAACTAAAAAAAATAGGCCATGCATTTAAATGATTCAAAGTTCAAAAACTATGAAAGAGTATAGAACCGAGTCTCCCATATGGCAGCTCATGGCATATGTGTTTATGAAATCTACGTGATGCTGGATACGGTGGCTCATGCCTGTAATCCCAGCATTTTAGGTGGCCGAGTCTGGTGGCTCACCTGAGGTCAGGAGTTTGAGAGCAGCCTGACAAACATGGTGAAACCCCATCTATACTAAAAACACAAAAAGCAACCGGATGCGGCAGTGAGCCCATATAACCCTATCTACTTTGGAAGCTGAGGCAAAAGAAGTGCTTGAACCTGGGGGACAGAGGTTGCAGTTAGCCAAGATCATGCAACTTCACTTCAGCCTGGGCAACGGAGCGAGACTCCATCTCAAAAAAGGAAAAAAAATCTAAATAAATTAACATTTAAGAAAATGAAAGATTTGGTTCTTTGGCTGCATGGTCCACATTTCAAGTGCTGCACAGCTGCAGATGGCCCAGAAATATGGTCTTTATTGCAAAAAGTTCTATCAGTTGGTGTTGGTGCAGCCTTAAAGCCGCTCTCCCACCCCTCCTCGAAGCCAACCACTGTTACGGTTCCTTTGGTGATTCTTTTCCGAGATGATCTATGCACACAATCAGCACGTGGAGTTAATATATTTACCTAATAAAATCAGCATCTCCCGTATAGTGCAAATGACCATGTAATAGTCCATGGAATGGAATGCATTCAGCTAGTTTCATAATGAAGTGCTCTTGAGTTTTTCCCAGGTTTCCTGTTAAAATTATTCTGTCGAGAACACCATTCTCTCACAGAGTAAATGTTTATATGTTTTCCTCATTTCTTTTCTATTTTCTTTCTTTTTTCTTTCTTTCCCTCTCACTATTCCCTCTTCCTACTTTTTTTCTTCCCTTTCCCCCTCTCATCCTCCTCTTTTTTCTCTCCCCCACTTTTCTCTTTCTTCTACAAGGTCTTGTATTTAATGGCATAATCCTAATTCACTGCAGCCTTGAACCCCTGGGCCCAAGCGATCCTCTTTCCTCAGCCTCCCAAGTAGCAGAGACTAAAACCTGTGCCCCCATGCCTTTCTATATTTTTATTTTCTTTTTAGTGGAGATGGGTCTTACTATATTGTTCAGGGTCGTTTTCATCTCTGTAGGTGCTTTTCAAGAGATCTTACCAAAAGGTACCTGGATAGAACTTAGTCACTTGAAGCTCTTGTCCTTGTGTTGAAATTTTGTGTCTGCCTCCTCCATCCCGGGGAGATTTAAAACTTCTATCCACTTTTCAGGCAGATCCGTGACTTCAAAAAGTGTACGAATGTTGTGAGGCAAGGCGGAAGGATCACATGAAGTCAGGAATTTGGGCCCAGGCCGGCCAGGAAGGTGAAACCCTGCCTCTACCAAAAATACAAAACTTACATGAGCGTGGTGGTGCACGCCTGTAGGCCCAGCTTCTCAGGAGGCCGAGGCATACGAATTGTTTGAATCTGGAAAGCGGATGTTGCAGTGAGTCGAGATCGTGCCGCCGCACTCCAGCCAGGTACAAATAGCAGCTTTAGACTTGATCTCGCCAGGCATGACCACTGGGCACATTCAGCATAGGATCACCGATTCTGCCTCAGTTTTCAGTGTCTTCTCTGGGGCCTGGAGTATAGCATCTGAAGCCGAGCTGGATGTCTTGCTGCATAAATACTCTCTCCACTTGCACCTGTGCCATCAGTCTGGGTGAAGACTCATGTCAGGGGAGAGCCGTCGTCCTCCTACAGCCCCACCTGTCTGATGGCTGAGACTTCTGCCTCATTTCCAGAACTCCCAGGGGCCCTTGAACGTCTTGTTATTTGCTACATATGCAAGCACAGATTGCCCGTACCTCCCCTGAGACCTTCCTGCCACTCTCTATAGAGCTGCCTGAAGCCTCGAAATGTTTATTTGCCTTTGGAGAAATTCTACTTCCATCTGCCCCAGACTCATCAAAATTACAGTAACAGCCAGCACTCCAACTTTCTGGAGCCTGTTCCAGCAGAGAGGAAGTCTGTTCTTCAAGTCCTCTTTGTAACCCCATTTAAGATGAGGAAACTGAGGCAGATGAGCTCATGAATACAAAGTGCCAGAGCTTGGGTTCAACCTCGAATCCCTGGGCCCAGGGGTTCGAGGCTCGTGTTCAACCTTAGAGTTTGTGGGATTTAAGGTTGATGGTGGAAGCGTTCTGTTTGGCACCCCCTACCCTGGTGTGTGGGGGTTGTGTCCTGGGTTGCCTGCAGAGCCCCAGTTTATGCCTGCTGACCTGACGCATTTGTGACTAGCATTGTCTTTAACTGCTAAACGTCGTGGTTTGGGAGAGAAATTCTGTGCTCACCCAGTTCACCCGCACCCTGAGGAAGCTCTGACACCACCGCACAGCTTCTGATACATACTGGAGAAAGCCAGCGCTAGGAGGTGCCTGTCAGCAGGAAGAGCTGCAAGCATCTACATCCACATGTAGACATATCTGTACAGATACATTCATATACACATATTCATATATATACATGTCTTTACATCCACACACACGTCTGTACACCCACACATTCATACACATGTCTACATATAGACACCTTCATGTACACATCACTGTACACACAATCCATATCCACACATTCATACACACCTATCTGTGTATTTTGGTATAGCTGTATACATACACATCTACACACATCCATGTACAGATAAATCCGTACACAGATGCATACACATTCGTCCACACACATCTGCACATACGTCGGTGGGGATCAGGGAAATACAGCATTAAGTAGTGACGGTCTGATAATAGCTAGTATTGTTTTGACATCTTTTGGGTGAACTGACTAGCTAGTGGCTATCAGAGGGGTGTGTGAGGTGTGTCTGCAGGTTGGCAGGGCCATCAAACGCGGTATTTGTAGTTGCTCGTGGCTTTCCTAGAGGATCTCTCACGTGGAGCCTTGGAGTGTAGTGAGCTGTTCCTGTGGCCCGCCCGCCAATGTCTGCACCAGTGACCAACAAAATTCTGGCTTCACGGGCCTCAAGGACTTTGGATTGTACAGTAAAAAACGCTATATGCCATCATCGGACGTGTCTGGTCTGCAAGTGGAGATCCGTTGCCAGTGGCGGGATGGGAGCTGGAAGAGCCAGGAGGATGTTGCAGTCAGACAGATTCAATAACCAGGGCTGGAGCTGGTGTGCAGCATAGGTGGCAGATGAGGTTGACTCTAGTCACATTCCATAGCGACGGTCGACTGAGTTCCTGATGGATCCAATGAGGGGGTTGTCAAGGAGAGAAGAGGAGTCCTCTGTGTTTATAACACAGGTTTCTAATTTTGAGAAATCCGGAGTTTAAAAAATTGGGGAAGGCCTGGGCATAGTGGTTCACACCTGTAATCTCAGCACTTTGGGTGGCCAAGGTGGGCGGATCACTTGGGCTCAGGAGTTTGAGATCAGCCTCGCCAACATGGTAAAACCCCGTCTCTACTAAAAATACAAAAATTAGCTGGGCACTGTGGTGTGCGTCTGTCATCCCAGCTACTTGAAAGGCTGATGCAGGAGAATCATTTGAACCCGGGTGGCGAAAATTGCAATGTACCTGGATCCTGCCACTGCATTACAGCCTGGGTGACAGAGTGAGACTCCGTCTCAAGAAAAATTAAAAATTGCGGAAGAATCGGCATAGAAAGCCATTAGCTTGGCTATCTCCTGCCCTCTCTCTGGTCCCAGCTTGTGTAATCACGGCTGGGCTTGCTGTCCAAGCCTGTCATTTCAGATGACACCAAGGCCTTTTCAGGGCTAGAGAGACCTGCTGCCACCCATGGTCAGCAAGGCTGAGTGGTTTTAGGCACAGCTGGAGATGAAACTGGTGATGGGGGCAGCCCTGTCATCTTTACAGGGAACCTCACACAGCAGGTGGGCAGCAAGCTGGCCTCTCCACATCACTGAGCCATCTGCTGAGTGAGCAGGCCCATGTGACAGGTAGGAGATGCAACTCCCTGTGTCCTGTCTCCTCCATGACCAGGCTAGGGTGTGGGCCAAATGCCTCCTGATGATCTTCATCACTTCAGTTTCTCAATATCAACATCCCATCTAAGGACAGACTCAGGCTCAGTGTGAGCCCCCAGAACTTCCCACAACCTCCAGCTGTCCCCACAAACCATAAAATAGCATCACCCACAATAAGAAACATATGTAAAACATTGGCCTAAAATACACGGGGCATTTAAAACACACACACAGGCTTAGCAGATGCTGGCACTGTGCCAGAGCCAGGGCGGTGACACCAGGGTGTGCCGCTTATGTTTTCTGAAAGATTCTAAGGTAAGGACAGGAGCTGGGGCTGGGGGCACTCGGAGCGGTGACTGTTGACCACCTCACGTGGGTGTTTGGGAGCCATAACAGCTTGCCCATTTCTACCTGTCTGTTCCGGATGACCTTCAGTGTTGCAGACGCAGAAGCTTCAGAAGGTGACATTTATTTAACGACCCATGATGTGTGTAGTTAATTCTTTTGTCATCTGTCCTATTTGATTTTGTTTCATTCTACTTCTTTTTTTTTTTTTTTTTTTTTGTTGGAGACAGAATCTCACAGTGTTGCTCGGACTGGATGCAATGGTGCAATCTTGGCTCACCGCAGCCTCTGCCTCCTTGGTTCAAGCGGTTCTCCTGCCTCAGCCTCCCAAGTAGCTGGGATTACAGGTGCCTCCTGCCATACTTGGTTATTTACTTACTTGTATTTTTGTAGAGGCGGTGTTTTACTATGTCGGCCTGGCTAGTCTGAAACTCCTGACCTCAGGAAATCTGCCTGCCTTGGCCTTCCAAAGTGCTGGAATTACAGGAATGACTCACTCTGGCCGGCCTCATTCTACTTTATCCTTGGTCCAAGCACAGTGCCCCACACCTATAATGCCAGAACTTTGGGAAGCCAAGGCAAGAGAATTGCTTGAGCCCCGGAGTTCAAGACCAGCCTTGGAAACATACTGAGTCCCCTGTTTCTACAGAAAAAAAAGTGGTGTGTATATATATATGCACATGCACACACACACAAGTTAGCCAAGGTGGTGGCACATGTCTGTAGTACCAGCTACTTGGGAGGGTGAGGTGAAAGGATCGATTGAGTCTTGGAGGTCAAGGCTGCAGCGAGCCACGATCAGGCCTGTCTGTGGGCTGTTGTGCAGGGCCCAGGTGTTGACTCTTCAAGGATCCCCCAATCCCAAGGACCCTGGGGTATTCCCGAGTCCTTTTTTTGCCTGGGGCTGGGGGTGTCGGTCCCTGGTGGCTGACCCTTTCATTTGCCTGCTCTCTATCCCTGCAGCACCGATGGAAAGGAAGGAGGCTGGATGATGAGTGGCTGCCCTGGATGCCAAGCTGTTCGTGTCAGGACTGTCAGGGCTGCATGCCCTTGGCCTGCTGCAGCAGTGGGGCTGGCTGTCGACCGAATCCCTGAGTATCCCGTATGGCCTCCCGGGTAAGGCACTGCATGCCTGGCTGCGGGGAAGGTGGAGGTGGCAGGGCCTTCCCCGGTTCCTGTGGCTGTGGCTCTGTGAGCTAAAATACGCTGTCACCACAGGATTTTCCATCAGTCATTCTGTGGGCTCTGAGTAGGACTTAGTAGCTGCTCATTAGGAAAAAAAGAAAAAAAAGTGTGTCTGTTTAGGGGACATTCATTCATCTCTTAAGACCTCCCCACGGACAGGTTTTAATGGAGTGACGGGCGAAGCAGACCACAGGGCTGGGAGAACACGGCAGAGGCCAGGCTGGGCTTGGGCCTCCTCCTCTTGGAGCCCTGGTGGAGGGCTGCCTGGCAGAGGAGGGTAGGGGTTCTTTGATCGATCCTCACAGCTCAGGCAAAGCAGCCAGTGCACCAGTGCAGCACTGGCCAGAGGCTGCAGACAGAGAGCGGCTCAGACGGCGCCTACAGGCCGGGGCCGGGCCGCACACTCCACTGCACACAGATCCTGGCTTTCAGTCACAAGGCGGGTGCCCCGGCCAGGTGGGATGTCCAGAGAGAGTACCTGAGTCTGGCAAGTGGCGATCTGAGTACCCTGAGCTCATCCCCAGAGATGAACTTGCTTCCAATAGCATAGCCATATAGGAATGAATCCAGGGCTGGCACTTCAGCTTCAGTCTTATGTCTATTCATCTAGGATTGCTTCAGCCCTGGAGGCAGAGGTTGCAATGAGTCAAGAATGTGCCACCGTATTCCAGCCTGGGCAACAGAGTGAGATCTTATCTCTAAAATAAACAAATAATAAGTTTACAAAAAAGCCAGTCACAGTGGCTCACGCTTGTAATTCCAGCACTTTGTGAGGTTGAGGCAGGTGGATCACGAAGTCAGGAATTCAAGACCAGACTGGCCAACATGGTGAAAGCCTACCTCTAATAAAATACCAAAATTAGGCAGTCATAGTGGCGGCTGCCTGGTTCCAACTGCCCTCCTGGCAGGACTAGGAACTTCTGACCTCTCCACCATCTGGGGCTAAGACCTTGACCAATGTCAGGGTTGGCGTCCCTCTGGCTGGCTGTTGAATGTCACCTCCATAGCCTCTCTGCTGTGCCAGAGTCCCATGGCCACCCACAGGGCAGTGAATTTGAAAAAGTGCTCAGGACTCTGCACACTATGCTGTTCACAGCTGTCATTGACTACAGTGAGAGGAGGCAGGAGTGTTGGCACAGGGAAGGGGGCCGGGGCAGAGTCTAGGATGAACCACAGCCAGCACCTAGTATCCTTTCCCAGTCCCTGTGCCTTCACATGGGACGCACTTGTCTGTCCCAGCACTATGTCACCCAGGGTGTTTGGTGGGGCTGCCTAATTGGCAGGTGCCGCTCGGCTCAGAGCACAGTGTCAGACTCCTAGGAGGCAAGCAGGGGTCTCGAATAAGCCACGTTTGTACAAACAGTTCAGATGCAGAGCACCTTGTATTACTCCTAGGATTGGTGGGAACCCTCCCCCAGTCCAAGTTCCCAGACAAGCTATGAGCAGGCCATGCAGAGGCAGCTCAGGTCTGCTGTGACAACTCACTCGCAATCTCCAGTGCCTGCTGCTCTATTCCTTTTCCTCCACTCCCGCCATCATCTTAATCCCAGGAAGAGGCCCTATCTCTTTGAGGCCTGGGCTGGGCCTCTGAGCTGCCCAGAGGCCTCATGGTGGGTGTTGGCTGCCAGTTGTAAGGCCCCTGGCCACACTGAAGGACTCCTACCTGGAAGTGATGCTGTGGCCCCTGGATGAGGTGTGGAGGGAGCGGGCAGAGGAGGCCATGTGGTGGCTACAGGCCTGGGTGGCCGGGATGCCAGGCAACCAGGGTCCCAGGCCTATCAGGTTGACCCTGGGGGCCATGAAAGGCACTCTGGAGCTGGTGAGTGAGAGCAAGGATGAGATGTGGCTGGCAGTTGAGGATGACCGAGACAGCTCTCACTGTCCCCTCCCTTTCCAGGTGGCCCACCAGATGCTGTCCTGGGCTGAGGCCACGTTCTCATGGGCACTGAAGAGGCTCTGCAAAGCCCTGCTGGACCTGTATGGCCTCACAGCCAGGTAACGCTGGGTTTGGGGTGTCGCATCCAGCGTTCCTGCCACGTATCAGTTGCAGTGCTGAACCCTTCAACATGCTCTGACTCACTGACTACTTTGACCGCCCTACACAGAGGCTTCTTCACTCCTTATTGCACAGGAGAGGAAACTGGGGTTTCTTCCTCACTCCAGAGAGACCTCGTGAGCACAGTCCCAGTGCAGGCATGATTTTTGGAGCTGCTGCGGAAGAGTGCAGTGGGCAAATATGACCCCTTCCTTCAGGAAGCTCAGTTTTACTCAGAGACAGACACGAAGCCCAAGAAATCATCTACAGCAGAGTATGCACAGCTCCCTGCAGAAAGCCCGAGAATCACCTCTTAAGCAGGCCATTCTGCTCTGTCACATTTCCTTGCTTTTGCTTTGTAATCATCTTTTTTTTTTAAATGGAGCCTTGCTCTGTCTCAGTTGTGTGATCTCAGCTCATTGCAACCTCTGCCTCCTATGTTCAAGTGATTCTCCTGCCTCAGCCCTCCGGGTTGCTGGGACTACAGGTGTGTGCACTACTGCACCTGGCTAATTTTTTGCGTTTTTAGTAGACAGGGTTTTGCCACTCCAGGCTGGTCTCAAACTCCTGACCTTCAGTCATGTAACCCATTTGGCCTTCTAAAGTGTTGGAATTACAGGCATGAGCCACTACTCCCGACTTGTTATGTAATCTTTTAAACACATAAAAGCCCTTCTTTCTTGCAGGCTGTGAAGAAGCTGGCTACAGGCTGGGTGTGGCCCACCGCTCATCGTTTACCACCACTGAGCCATACCTTAGGTGGCAAATGCTTGAGATGGAACATTGGTGAGATGGTGAGCTGGGGATCCTATGGTGTGGCCATGGCCAGCTTTGAGGAGAAAGTACAGTTCAAGCAAGAGCCACGGGGCCAGTGTGGAAAGAGAGCTCCAGGTGGGGGCTCCACTGCACGGAGGACTGGGAGAGGGATGTGCCTGGCCTGTTTGTTTTTGAGATGGAGTCTCATTCTCCGTCACCCAGGCTGGAGTGCCATGGTGTGATCTCAGCTCACTGCAACCTCTCTCAAATTCAAGTGATTGTCCTGCCTCAGCCTGCCAAGTTGCTGGGATTACAAGCATTCACCACCATACCCAGCTAATTTTTGTATCTTTAGTAGAGGTGGGATTTCACTGTATTACCCAGGCTGGTCTCAGAATCCTGGGCTCCAGAGACTCGGTGCTGGGATTACGGGCATGAGCCACCGTGCCTGTCCTGTTTGAATAGCAAGGTGGTGTGGCTGATGCGACTGGGAGGTTCCAAGGCTAGGGAATGAGAGGAGGACTCTGGCTTCTGCTCTGACCTACGAAGGCTGTGATCACCCTTTCACTTCAAAAGGCCCCTTTTGTCCCTGTGTTGAGAACACGGGGGTGGTGGATAGAAATGGGGAACCCAGTCTAGAGCAGGGGTCTGGGGACCAAATATCCTTTTCCCTCACAGCCATGATGCCCACCAGGAACCGGGCTACAGGCAAGGGGGCCGCCCCTTCTTCCATGCAGGTGGTGTTGCAGAGCATCTGGATTCTGGCTCTGCCTCTTCCTGGGATATCTCTGCATCGGCTCTGTGTGCCTCAGTTTCCCCAGCTGTAGAATAGGGACCGGACCCACATCATGGGGAAAAGGCTCCACGTAATACAAGTTCCTGCTCCTGCCGCCTTGCGGTCAGAATGTAGGCTGAGGAAGGGAAGAGCTCCCAGGGCGGGGCTTTGGCTTGTTGAACAATCACCTGCCTGGTTATTCGCCTACCCGGTGATTGGAATCTCGTGGGGATACCAAAAAATGGATTTAAATGGCAGTGAGGGTGTCGAAGCTGCTTCCTTCCCCCAGCTGCAGGTCCTCTGGGCTCCCTAAAAGGTAAGCGAGTCCACCTGCCCGTCCCCCTCAGTGGCCCATCAACAACAGAGCGTGCAATATTTCTCTTCCCACTTCACCCCCACAGGAGCCGAGATCTCCCTGATCATTCAGATCTCACAGGCTTGACCCTACTGTACATATTGAGAAAGTTCCAGTCCTCCCCTCAACTGTAGAAATTTCCTAGACCTGTCTGTCAGGCACACTGGCTTATGCCTGTAATCTCAGCACTTTGGGCAGATCACTTGAGGTCGGGAGTTCGAGACCAGCCTAGCCAACATGGTGAAACACTGACTCTACTAAAAATTTAGAAATCAGCCAGGCATGGCAGTGAGTGCATGTAGTTCCAGCTACTCTGGAGGCTGAGAAAGGAGAATCACTTAAACCCAGGAGGCAGAGGTAGCTGGGAATCGAAATCGTACCACTATACTCGAGCTTGGGAAACAGAATGACATTCTGTCTCAAAAAAACAAAAGAATTTCCTACACCTTCCAGCTGCTATTTTTTGCATCTAGACACAGAGTCCCCATGCTGCCCAAGACCCAGGGGGCAGATCAGACATGACATAAGATATCTGTGTCATCAAAATAGGGCAGCTTGTTTCTGTCCCGGCATCACCCACCACCTCCGCTGTCATGTCAGCCTCTGTGCTCCTCCAGCTCATTATGGGATTTTCTAGAACAAGGACAGCCCTCCCCAAGATGCACCCCAATGCTCTCCATGGTAGAGCTCTTCCTGCAGACCTCTGAGCTCCCCCTCTGCAGCCAAAGAAAGCACGGCTCAGCAGCTTGTCCTGTGGGTTCCCTCTAGGAACTACTCAGTGGTGGTGACGCAGCTGCTGCCTGGGGGCGATGTGGTGTGGGGGTGGGGGACTGGCTACCTGATGAAGGAGAAGCTGCCGTGGCCACTCCGACAACTGTCCAGGGCCAACATGCCATCCGAGTTCTACCGGCTCAGATGCCGCCTGCTGCAGGGTCTCTGGAGGAATGAGTCCTGCCCTGGGCTGTGCCACCCTACTCCCTGGGAGCCCCCACCCCGTGGGCACAACAGCAGGGCCATGCAGGGGCAGGGACTGTGGGGGCACAGGGAAGCCTGCAGAGGCCTGTGGCATTACCGTGATAGTCCCAGAGCTTATTGGACTTTCCAAGGTCCTATGGGACTAGGGCTGAGGCTGCACATCCTGCTTTTCTCCAGATTATATGACCTTGCCCAGCAGTGCAGCTAAGGGCGGTGCTGGGATGACAAGCTCTGGGCTCCCGAGAAGCTTGCCTGTGGCTCAGGTGAGTCTGCTAACATCCGTGGACTCTGCTTCCTTTACTGTGAAATGCAGGTAACCACGTGGCTTACTCACGTGGGTAAGGAGCATGTATGGTTTTTAATGCACGAGGAAGCCCCTCATGTCCGTGTGGGAGCCACCGTACCCAGGCTTGGCAAGTAGCGGTTTATCGGTGTGCGACTCACATGGAAGTCTACGGCTCCCTAGAAGCGTGGGTGTAGTCAGGTCAAAGCAGCACGCTGATCTTGTAAAAAAAAAAAAAAAAAAAAAAACAGCCTGGTCTTGAAGTCCTGTGCGTGTGACCATGGGCTTCTCTGTGCCCCTCAGTTCTGACAGCTGACCACGGGGCCGGTAGCGCCTCCTTTGGGATGCTGGCCCTGGCCAACAGGTGTCTGGCTGTGCATTATGGATGGTGCTTTCCTACCATGGGCACGAACACCCCCAAGGCACAGCTCAGGGGCTACACTGGCTGGACTGGTCAGACCTGTTCCTTCACAGGCCATCTCTTCCCTACCATGAACAGGGCTGGTCTGCAGGACACCAGTGTCATGTTTGAGGTAGCCGTTGGCCATCCACTTAAACGGTCAATGTTTTTTCCCCACCTGAGCAGCTTCCTTGAGATTAAATGGATGACTTGTATAATTTTTTTTTTTTTGAGACTAGGTCTCACTCTGTTGTCATGGTTGGAGTGCAGCGGTGCGCTTTCGGCTCCCCGCACCCTTGACCTCCTGGGTTCAAGTGATCCTCCTTCCTCAGCCTCGCAAAGTGCTGGGATGGCTCAGCACCACCGTGCCCGGCTGATGTGTGAATTTTAAGTGCACGATTCAGTGGCTTCCAGTTTATTCAGAGTTGTGCATGCCTTACCACAATTGTTTTTAAAAGCTACCAGTCTGCCTGCTATGTCCATGGCTGTGCCTGCTCTGGACATCCGATGTAAACAGAAGGATGACTATGTGGCCTCTGAGCCAGGCTTTGTTACTTAGCACAGCAGTTTTGTAGCGGGTCTGGGGACTCCATTCCTTGTTAGGGCTGAATCGGGCCATAGCCATTCAGCTCACGTCATCCTGAAGCTGGTGGTGGATCACTGGGCCTCTGGCCGCCACACCAGGGGAGGGGGACTCCTGGCCTCAGGGCAGGCTAAGCCAAGGCTCTAGGCATCGGGGTACCCAGCAGGCATCGTGCTCCCACTGCGGTGGATGGAGCTGGCTCCACTCAGCGTGCCTGTGTGGCTGCTTCTCCCCAGACCACGCCCTGGTTGCCGGGGCCCAGCACGTGGTGACTTTTGACGGCCGGGTGTGGGACCTCAGCGTCCAGTGCAGCAGCATCCTCCTGGCCCAAGACTTTGCTCACAGCACATTCTCACGGATGCTGAGTCGGACAGGCTTGGGGCTCATGGCCCTGACCTTGGAGCTGAACCATGTGACCCTCATCTACTCCAGCCTTTAGGTGAGGAGGAGAGGCCCGAGCTTCCCCTGGAGACCTGTGCCTGTGGCAGGTTGCCTGGGGGATGGCACTTTGAAGCTCGTCCCCTGGCTGTCGGTCATCCCTCCTGCCCACTTCCTCCGGTCCACAGGCCTACAGGCTGTACAACTCCTCCTTGCCACGGGATAGCCATCCAGACCTCCAGCTGCCTTTTGCCATGAAAAGGAGGGATGTCCCCAGGATTGAGCCGGCCAGTGAGGACGGGGTCTCCTTCTCCTGTGACGTGGCCACCAGCCTCTGCAGCCTGACTGTGCACCTGTTGCACCACAGTTAATCTGGGCCCTGGCAGAGTTGGCCCCACCACCAAAGTCCTGTTCGGGATGCACCATTCTCAGCTTCCAGTGCAACAGGTCCCCGAGCTGTAGGCAGCCACTGTGGTTGAGAGGCTGGCACCAAGGCCCAGTGCTTTCTTCCCGCATCCCTTGGATATATGGCTCCAAGGTGGAGTTGGCCTTTCTGTGGTGCCTCTGCCAAGGAACACAAAGGGCAGGCCTGGATTCTGGCCACTCGTGCTCACGATGTGGAGAGGGGATGGGGGGACACATGCTGTCCTCAGTCTCTGTGCTTTCTCTCCTTCTTGTGATGAGGGTTTGGGTCCAGAGCTCTGGGAGTCTGGGGTGGAGGGATTTTACCAATCCTTCGTGTGCCTGAGGCTCATCTCTCATCCAGGACCCCTGGGGGAGGATCATGGGCTCTCAGGATCACCTCATCTTTCCTCCTCCCCACAGGCATATCCGCTGGCCTTCTGGAAACCAGCGACAACGAAGCAGGCACCGATCTGATGTTGCCGGACGGCTCTGTGGCTCATAGCCTGGAGGAGCTCAGCCCGGCCTGGCAAGTGAGCAGGTGCACCTGCTTTTCTTCCCTCTGGCTGAGTGTATCGAGGGTCGCTCGCTGCAGAGTCCCAGGAGCGGCAGGTGGCCTGCCGGCTCTGCAGTGGTCTTTGCGGACCCAGGGTCGGGTGGAGTCTCCCGCTAAGGCCAATGTATGTGGGGGAGCCACATGGTTCAGCTGCATGCCTGAGTCTTGCGTCTGTCCCACCAGGTGGATGGTGACTGCAGGGCCACCGAGAAGCCTGAGCCAACCTGCCCAGGACAGAGCCCCGCCCGCCGGGCCTTCTTCCAGGACCCGTCATCCAGCTTGGGGAACTGCTTCCGGGTGGTGAGTGTGAGCCTGTGCCCTGGAGCACAGCAAGCTCTTTCCCCAATCTACCCTGGGGATTGGCATGGAGCAGAGGCCTAGGCTAGAGACTGACTGGGTGGCCCTGATTTCAGATGGAGCCTGCACCATTCCTTAGCATTTGTGTGCAGGACTCCTGTGGCACCAGGGAGCTCCAGCCTGCCTGCACTCTGGCAGCCACCTATATCCACCTCTGTGTCCGCAGCTTCGTGTCCCTGACCCTCCTCCACAGTGTGGTGAAGTGTCCCATCCGGCGGGCACTCTGCCCCCTGGCTGGCATCTGCCTTTCAGCCAGAGGGAAAACCTCTCTCTCTCTCTCTCACTCTCTCTCTCTCTTTCTCATCAGAAAGAGCAAATAATTGTCATTTAAGGAGCTAAGAGTCAAAACAAATCATTTAAGGCCTGATACAGCCTGGATGTGTGTCTCCTCCAAATCTCACTATTGTTAGAGGGTGTACATCCCTCATGGATGGTTTAGCATCCTGCGTTTGGTGAAGTGTGAGTTCTTGCTCTATTTGTTCAACTGAGAGCAGTTTGTTTATAAAGAGCCTTGCCTCTCCTCTTTCTCTCTGCACACACTCCCATTTCTGCCACGATCGTAAGCTTCCCAAGGCCTCACCAGAAGGCAAGCAGATGCTGGAGCTGTGCTTGTACAGCCTGTAGAACTGTGAGTCAATTATATGTCTTATTTATGATCTACCCAGGCCGGAGTGCAGTGGCACAATCTCACCTCACTGCAACTTTCACCTCCCAGATTCAAGCAATACTGCTCCCTCAACCTCCCAAAAATACCAGCAGGTATTTTTGTAGAGACGATGTTTTTCTAAGTTGTCCAGGCCGGTCATGAATTTCTGACCTCTGGTGATCCACCTCCCTCGGACTCCCAAAGTGCTGGATGACAGGCGTGAGCCACCACGCCCAGCCTCACGAGGGATTTGAATGTCCACTATCGTTTAGGGAAAATGCTCAGCCCCCGTTTTTCCTCTGCTCTCCTACTTCAAAAATCATCATCCACACAGAAGATGACTTCTATGAGCAAATGTGTGGGGATTCGTCTCCACTACCAGGGCGGACCTCTAATTCAGTTCTGACACTAGCTACCTTGAGATCCTTCAGCCAGCGCCGCATACAATCGCCACAGCCAAAGCCCCACTAAAAGGGCATAAATGTCAGTATCAACAAGAGGAGTGGACTTCCAAGGGCTACAGATGCCAGAATTCGTGGCTGCCATCCGTAGACATTTAAAACTTAATTGGAAAATATAACAAAGGGAGGATGAAATGAGATGATCCAACTCGTCTCAAAAAAACGACAGGCCAGGTGTGGCGGCTCATCCATGTAATCCCAGCACTTGGGAGGCTAAGATGAGCGGACCACCTAAGGTCAGGAGTTTGAGACCAATCTGGCCAACATGGTGAAAACCCATCTCTACTAAAAATACAAAAATCAGCCAGGAGTGGTTGTGTGTGCTTTTAATCCCAGCTACTCAGAAGGCTGAGGCAGGAGAAACGCTTGAACCCAGAAGGTGGAGGTGGCAGCGAGCCAAGA